>NC_072768.1:18236420-18536420 GCF_022539595.1 Amphiprion ocellaris
CAGGACTCTCGTCTTCATCTTCACCTGAACACCAGGACTCTCATCTGAAGTCCTGGACCTTCATCTTCATCTAAAGACCAGGATCCTTATCTTCATCTGAAGACCAAGACTCTCATCTTCATCTGAAGACCAGGACCCTCATCTTCATCTGAATACCAGGACCTTCATCTTCACTTGTACACCAAGACTCTTGTCTTCATCTGAACACCAGGACCCTCGTCTTCATCTGAAGACCAGGACTCTCGTCTTCATCTTCACCTGAACACCAGGACTCTCATCTTCCTGTTCATCTTCATCTAAAGACCAGGATCCTTATCTTCATCTGAAGACCAAGACTCTCATCTTCATCTGAAGACCAGGACCCTCATCTTCATCTGAATACCAGGACTTTCATCTTCACTTGTACACGAAGACTCTTGTCTTCATCTGAACACCAGGACCCTCGTCTTCATCTGAAGACCAGGACTCTCGTCTTCATCTTCACCTGAACACCAGGACTCTCGTCTTCATCTTCACCTGAACACCAGGACTCTCGTCTTCCTTTTCATCTTCATCTGAAGACCAGGACTCTCATCTTCATCTGAACACCAGGACCTTCATCTTCACTTGAACACCAAGACTCTTGTCTTCATCTGAAGACTAGGACTCTCGTCTTCATCTGAAGATCAGGACTCTCGTCTTCATCTTCAGCTGAACACCAGGACCCTGGTCTTCATCTTCATCTGAATACCAGCACCTTCATCTTCACCTGAACACCAAGACTCTTGTCTTCATCTGAAGACCAGGACTCTCGTCTTCATCTGAATACCAGGACCTTCATCTTCACTTGAACACCAGGACCCTCGTCTTCATCTTCATCTGAATTCCAGGACCTTCATCTTCACCTGAACACCAAGACTCTCGTCTTCATGTTCATCTTCATCTGAAGACGAGGATCTTCATCTTCATCTGAACACCAGGACTCTCATCTTCATCTGAAGACCAGGACCCTCATCTTCATCTGAATACCAGGACCTTCATCTTCACTTGTACACCAAGACTCTTGTCTTCATCTGAACACCAGGACCCTCGTCTTCATCTGAAGACCAGGACCTTCATCTTCACTTGAACACCAAGATTCTTGTCTTCATCTTCTTCTGAACACCAGGACCCTCGTCTTCATCTGAAGACCAGGACTCTCGTCTTCATCTTCACCTGAACACCAGGACTCTCGTCTTCCTGTTCATCTTCATCTGAAGACCAGGATCCTTATCTTCATCTGAAGACCAGGACTCTCATCTTCATCTGGATACCAGGACTTTCATCTTCACTTGAACACCAAGACACTTGTCTTCATCTTCATCTTCATCTGAAGACCAGGACTCTCGTCTACATCTTCACCTGAACACCAGGACTCTCGTCTTCCTTTTCATCTTCATCTGAAGACCAAGATCCTTATCTTCATCTGAAGACCAGGACTCTCATCTTCATCTGAATACCAGGACCTTCATCTTCACTTGAACACCAAGACTCTTGTCTTCATCTGAAGACCAGGACTCTCGTCTTCATCTTCACTTGAACACCAGGACTCTCGTCTTCCTGTTCATCTTCATCTGAAGACCAGGATCCTTATCTTCATCTGAAGACCAGGACTCTCATCTTCATCTGAATACCAGGACCTTCATCTTCACTTGAACACCAAGACTCTTGTCTTCATCTTCATCTTCATCTGACGACCAGGACTCTGGTCTTCATCTTCACCTGAACACCAGGACTCTCGTCTTCCTGTTCATCTTCATCTGAAGACCAGGATCCTTATCTTCATCTGAAGACCAGGACTCTCATCTTCATCTGAATACCAGGACCTTCATCTTCACTTGAACACCAAGACTCTTGTCTTCATCTTCATCTGAACACCAGGACCCTCGTGTTCATCTTCATCTGAATACCAGGACCTTCATCTTCACCTAAACACCAAGACTCTCGTCTTCCTGTTCATCTTCATCTGAAGACCAGGATCCTTATCTTCATCTGAAGACCAGGAATCTCATCTTCATCTGAATACCAGGACCTTCATCTTCACTTGAACACCAAGACTCTTGTCTTCATCTTCATCTGAAGACCAGGACTCTCATCTACATCTTCACCTGAACACCAGGACTCTCGTCTTCCTGTTCATCTTCATCTGAAGACCAGGATCCTTATCTTCATCTGAAGACCAGGACTCTCATCTTCATCTGGATACCAGGACTTTCATCTTCACTTGAACACCAAGACACTTGTCTTCATCTTCATCTTCATCTGAAGACCAGGACTCTCGTCTACATCTTCACCTGAACACCAGGACTCTCGTCTTCCTTTTCATCTTCATCTGAAGACCAAGATCCTTATCTTCATCTGAAGACCAGGACTCTCATCTTCATCTGAATACCAGGACCTTCATCTTCACTTGAACACCAAGACTCTTGTCTTCATCTGAAGACCAGGACTCTCGTCTTCATCTTCACTTGAACACCAGGACTCTCGTCTTCCTGTTCATCTTCATCTGAAGACCAGGATCCTTATCTTCATCTGAAGACCAGGACTCTCATCTTCATCTGAATACCAGGACCTTCATCTTCACTTGAACACCAAGACTCTTGTCTTCATCTTCATCTTCATCTGACGACCAGGACTCTGGTCTTCATCTTCACCTGAACACCAGGACTCTCGTCTTCCTGTTCATCTTCATCTGAAGACCAGGATCCTTATCTTCATCTGAAGACCAGGACTCTCATCTTCATCTGAATACCAGGACCTTCATCTTCACTTGAACACCAAGACTCTTGTCTTCATCTTCATCTGAACACCAGGACCCTCGTGTTCATCTTCATCTGAATACCAGGACCTTCATCTTCACCTAAACACCAAGACTCTCGTCTTCCTGTTCATCTTCATCTGAAGACCAGGATCCTTATCTTCATCTGAAGACCAGGAATCTCATCTTCATCTGAATACCAGGACCTTCATCTTCACTTGAACACCAAGACTCTTGTCTTCATCTTCATCTGAAGACCAGGACTCTCATCTACATCTTCACCTGAACACCAGGACTCTCGTCTTCCTGTTCATCTTCATCTGAAGACCAGGATCCTTATCTTCATCTGAAGACCAGGACACTCATCTTCATCTGAATACCAGGACCTTCATCTTCACTTGAACACCAAGACTCTATTCTTCATCTTCATCTTCATCTGAAGACCAGGATCCTTATCTTCATCTGAAGACCAGGACTCTCATCTTCATCTGAATACCAGGACCTTCATCTTCACTTGAACACCAAGACTCTTGTCTTCATCTTCATCTGAAGACCAGGACTCTCGTCTACATCTTCACCTGAACACCAGGACTCTCGTCTTCCTGTTCATCTTCATCTGAAGACCAGGATGCTTATCTTCATCTGAAGACCAGGACTCTCATCTTCATCTGAATACCAGGACGTTCATCTTCACTTGAATACCAAGACTCTTGTCTTCATCCTCATCTGAACACCAGGACCCTCGTCTTCATCTTCATCTGAATACCAGGACCTTCATCTTCACCTGAACACCAAGACTCTCGTCTTCATGTTCATCTTCATCTGAAGACCAGGATCTTCATCTTCATCTGAAGACCAGGACTCTCATCTTCATCTGAAGACCAGGACTCTCATCTTCATCTGAATACCAGGACCTTCATCTTCACTTGAACACCAAGACTCTTGTCTTCATCTTCATCTTCATCTGAAGACCAGGACTCTCGTCTACATCTTCACCTGAACACCAGGACTCTCGTCTTCCTGTTCATCTTCATCTGAAGACCAGGATCCTTATCTTCATCTGAAGACCAGGACTCTCATCTTTATCTGAATACCAGGACCTTCATCTTCACTTGAACACCAAGACTCTTGTCTTCATCTTCATCTTCATCTGACGACCAGGACTCTGGTCTTCATCTTCACCTGAACACCAGGACTCTCGTCTTCCTGTTCATCTTCATCTGAAGACCAGGATCCTTATCTTCATCTGAAGACCAGGACTCTCATCTTCATCTGAATACCAGGACCTTCATCTTCACTTGAACACCAAGACTCTTGTCTTCATCCTCATCTGAACACCAGGACCCTCGTCTTCATCTTCATCTGAATACCAGGACCTTCATCTTCACCTGAACACCAAGACTCTCGTCTTCATGTTCATCTGAAGACCAGGATCTTCATCTTCATCTGAAGACCAGGACTGTCATCTTCATCTGAAGACCAGGACCCTCATCTTCATCTGAATACCAGGACCTTCATCTTCACTTGTACACCAAGACTCTTGTCTTCATCTGAACACCAGGACCCTCGTCTTCATCTGAAGACCAGGACCTTCATCTTCACTTGAACACCAAGACTCTTGTCTTCATCTTCATCTGAACACCAGGACCCTCGTCTTCATCTGAAGACCAGGACTCTCGTCTTCATCTTCACCTGAACACCAGGACTCTCGTCTTCCTTTTCATCTTCATCTGAAGACCAGGACTCTCGTCTTCATCTGAATACCAGGACCTTCATCTTCACTTGAACACCAAGACTCTTGTCTTCATCTTCATCTGAAGACCAGGACTCTCGTCTACATCTTCACCTGAACACCAGGACTCTCGTCTTCCTGTTCATCTTCATCTGAAGACCAGGATCCTTATCTTCATCTGAAGACCAGGACTCTCATCTTCATCTGAATACCAGGACCTTCATCTTCACTTGAACACCAAGACTCTTGTCTTCATCTTCATCTGAAGACCAGGACTCTCGTCTTCATCTTCACCTGAACACCAGGACTCTCGTCTTCCTGTTCATCTTCATCTGAAGACCAGGATCCTTATCTTCATCTGAAGACCAGGACTCTCATCTTCATCTGAATACCAGGACCTTCATCTTCACTTGAACACCAAGACTCTTGTCTTCATCTGAAGACCAGGACTCTCGTCTTCATCTTCACCTGAACACCAGGACTCTCATCTTCCTGTTCATCTTCATCTGAAGACCAGGATCCTTATCTTCATCTGAAGACCAGGACTCTCATCTTCATCTGAATACCAGGACCTTCATCTTCACTTGAACACCAAGACTCTTGTCTTCATCCTCATCTGAACACCAGTACCCTCGTCTTCATCTTCATCTGAATACCAGGACTCTCATCTTAATCTGAAGACCAGGACCCTCATCTTCATCTGAATCCCAGGACCTTCATCTTCACTTGTACACCAAGACTCTTGTCTTCATCTGAACACCAGGGCCCTCGTCTTCATCTGAAGACCAGGACCTTCATCTGAAGACCAGGACTCTCGTCTTCATCTTCAACTGAACACCAGGACTCTCGTCTTCCTGTTCATCTTCATCTGAAGACCAGGATCCTTATCTTCATCTGAAGACCAGGACTCTCATCTTCATCTGAATACCAGGACCTTCATCTTCATCTGAATACCAGGACTTTCATCTTCACTTGTACACGAAGACTCTTGTCTTCATCTTCATCTTCATCTGAAGACCAGGACTCTCGTCTACATCTTCACCTGAACACCAGGACTCTCGTCTTCCTGTTCATCTTCATCTGAAGACCAGGATCCTTATCTTCATCTGAAGACCAGGACTCTCATCTTCATCTGTATACCAGGACCTTCATCTTCACTTGAACACCAAGACTCTTGTCTTCATCTTCATCTGAAGACCAGGACTCTCGTCTTCATCTTCACCTGAACACCAGGACTCTCATCTTCCTGTTCATCTTCATCTAAAGACCAGGATCCTTATCTTCATCTGAAGACCAAGACTCTCATCTTCATCTGAAGACCAGGACCCTCATCTTCATCTGAATACCAGGACTTTCATCTTCACTTGTACACGAAGACTCTTGTCTTCATCTGAACACCAGGACCCTCGTCTTCATCTGAAGACCAGGACTCTCGTCTTCATCTTCACCTGAACACCAGGACTCTCGTCTTCCTTTTCATCTTCATCTGAAGACCAGGACTCTCATCTTCATCTGAACACCAGGACCTTCATCTTCACTTGAACACCAAGACTCTTGTCTTCATCTGAAGACTAGGACTCTCGTCTTCATCTGAAGATCAGGACTCTCGTCTTCATCTTCAGCTGAACACCAGGACCCTGGTCTTCATCTTCATCTGAATACCAGCACCTTCATCTTCACCTGAACACCAAGACTCTTGTCTTCATCTGAAGACCAGGACTCTCGTCTTCATCTGAATACCAGGACCTTCATCTTCACTTGAACACCAGGACCCTCGTCTTCATCTTCATCTGAATTCCAGGACCTTCATCTTCACCTGAACACCAAGACTCTCGTCTTCATGTTCATCTTCATCTGAAGACGAGGATCTTCATCTTCATCTGAACACCAGGACTCTCATCTTCATCTGAAGACCAGGACCCTCATCTTCATCTGAATACCAGGACCTTCATCTTCACTTGTACACCAAGACTCTTGTCTTCATCTGAACACCAGGACCCTCGTCTTCATCTGAAGACCAGGACCTTCCTCTTCACTTGAACACCAAGATTCTTGTCTTCATCTTCTTCTGAACACCAGGACCCTCGTCTTCATCTGAAGACCAGGACTCTCGTCTTCATCTTCACCTGAACACCAGGACTCTCGTCTTCCTGTTCATCTTCATCTGAAGACCAGGATCCTTATCTTCATCTGAAGACCAGGACTCTCATCTTCATCTGGATACCAGGACTTTCATCTTCACTTGAACACCAAGACACTTGTCTTCATCTTCATCTTCATCTGAAGACCAGGACTCTCGTCTACATCTTCACCTGAACACCAGGACTCTCGTCTTCCTTTTCATCTTCATCTGAAGACCAAGATCCTTATCTTCATCTGAAGACCAGGACTCTCATCTTCATCTGAATACCAGGACCTTCATCTTCACTTGAACACCAAGACTCTTGTCTTCATCTGAAGACCAGGACTCTCGTCTTCATCTTCACTTGAACACCAGGACTCTCGTCTTCCTGTTCATCTTCATCTGAAGACCAGGATCCTTATCTTCATCTGAAGACCAGGACTCTCATCTTCATCTGAATACCAGGACCTTCATCTTCACTTGAACACCAAGACTCTTGTCTTCATCTTCATCTTCATCTGACGACCAGGACTCTGGTCTTCATCTTCACCTGAACACCAGGACTCTCGTCTTCCTGTTCATCTTCATCTGAAGACCAGGATCCTTATCTTCATCTGAAGACCAGGACTCTCATCTTCATCTGAATACCAGGACCTTCATCTTCACTTGAACACCAAGACTCTTGTCTTCATCTTCATCTGAACACCAGGACCCTCGTGTTCATCTTCATCTGAATACCAGGACCTTCATCTTCACCTAAACACCAAGACTCTCGTCTTCCTGTTCATCTTCATCTGAAGACCAGGATCCTTATCTTCATCTGAAGACCAGGAATCTCATCTTCATCTGAATACCAGGACCTTCATCTTCACTTGAACACCAAGACTCTTGTCTTCATCTTCATCTGAAGACCAGGACTCTCATCTACATCTTCACCTGAACACCAGGACTCTCGTCTTCCTGTTCATCTTCATCTGAAGACCAGGATCCTTATCTTCATCTGAAGACCAGGACTCTCATCTTCATCTGGATACCAGGACTTTCATCTTCACTTGAACACCAAGACACTTGTCTTCATCTTCATCTTCATCTGAAGACCAGGACTCTCGTCTACATCTTCACCTGAACACCAGGACTCTCGTCTTCCTTTTCATCTTCATCTGAAGACCAAGATCCTTATCTTCATCTGAAGACCAGGACTCTCATCTTCATCTGAATACCAGGACCTTCATCTTCACTTGAACACCAAGACTCTTGTCTTCATCTGAAGACCAGGACTCTCGTCTTCATCTTCACTTGAACACCAGGACTCTCGTCTTCCTGTTCATCTTCATCTGAAGACCAGGATCCTTATCTTCATCTGAAGACCAGGACTCTCATCTTCATCTGAATACCAGGACCTTCATCTTCACTTGAACACCAAGACTCTTGTCTTCATCTTCATCTTCATCTGACGACCAGGACTCTGGTCTTCATCTTCACCTGAACACCAGGACTCTCGTCTTCCTGTTCATCTTCATCTGAAGACCAGGATCCTTATCTTCATCTGAAGACCAGGACTCTCATCTTCATCTGAATACCAGGACCTTCATCTTCACTTGAACACCAAGACTCTTGTCTTCATCTTCATCTGAACACCAGGACCCTCGTGTTCATCTTCATCTGAATACCAGGACCTTCATCTTCACCTAAACACCAAGACTCTCGTCTTCCTGTTCATCTTCATCTGAAGACCAGGATCCTTATCTTCATCTGAAGACCAGGAATCTCATCTTCATCTGAATACCAGGACCTTCATCTTCACTTGAACACCAAGACTCTTGTCTTCATCTTCATCTGAAGACCAGGACTCTCATCTACATCTTCACCTGAACACCAGGACTCTCGTCTTCCTGTTCATCTTCATCTGAAGACCAGGATCCTTATCTTCATCTGAAGACCAGGACACTCATCTTCATCTGAATACCAGGACCTTCATCTTCACTTGAACACCAAGACTCTATTCTTCATCTTCATCTTCATCTGAAGACCAGGATCCTTATCTTCATCTGAAGACCAGGACTCTCATCTTCATCTGAATACCAGGACCTTCATCTTCACTTGAACACCAAGACTCTTGTCTTCATCTTCATCTGAAGACCAGGACTCTCGTCTACATCTTCACCTGAACACCAGGACTCTCGTCTTCCTGTTCATCTTCATCTGAAGACCAGGATGCTTATCTTCATCTGAAGACCAGGACTCTCATCTTCATCTGAATACCAGGACGTTCATCTTCACTTGAATACCAAGACTCTTGTCTTCATCCTCATCTGAACACCAGGACCCTCGTCTTCATCTTCATCTGAATACCAGGACCTTCATCTTCACCTGAACACCAAGACTCTCGTCTTCATGTTCATCTTCATCTGAAGACCAGGATCTTCATCTTCATCTGAAGACCAGGACTCTCATCTTCATCTGAAGACCAGGACTCTCATCTTCATCTGAATACCAGGACCTTCATCTTCACTTGAACACCAAGACTCTTGTCTTCATCTTCATCTTCATCTGAAGACCAGGACTCTCGTCTACATCTTCACCTGAACACCAGGACTCTCGTCTTCCTGTTCATCTTCATCTGAAGACCAGGATCCTTATCTTCATCTGAAGACCAGGACTCTCATCTTTATCTGAATACCAGGACCTTCATCTTCACTTGAACACCAAGACTCTTGTCTTCATCTTCATCTTCATCTGACGACCAGGACTCTGGTCTTCATCTTCACCTGAACACCAGGACTCTCGTCTTCCTGTTCATCTTCATCTGAAGACCAGGATCCTTATCTTCATCTGAAGACCAGGACTCTCATCTTCATCTGAATACCAGGACCTTCATCTTCACTTGAACACCAAGACTCTTGTCTTCATCTTCATCTGAAGACCAGGACTCTCGTCTACATCTTCACCTGAACACCAGGACTCTCGTCTTCCTTTTCATCTTCATCTGAAGACCAGGATCCTTATCTTCATCTGAAGACCAGGACTCTCATCTTCATCTGAATACCAGGACCTTCATCTTCACTTGAACACCAAGACTCTTGTCTTCATCTTCATCTGAAGACCAGGATCCTTATCTTCATCTGAAGACCAGGACTCTCATCTTCATCTGAATACCAGGACCTTCATCTTCACTTGAACACCAAGAGTCTTGTCTTCATCTTCATCTGAAGACCAGGACTCTCGTCTACATCTTCACCTGAACACCAGGACTCTCGTCTTCCTGTTCATCTTCATCTGAAGACCAGGATGCTTATCTTCATCTGAAGACCAGGACTCTCATCTTCATCTGACTACCAGGACCTTCATCTTCACTTGAATACCAAGACTCTTGTCTTCATCCTCATCTGAACACCAGGACCCTCGTCTTCATCTTCATCTGAATACCAGGACCTTCATCTTCACCTGAACACCAGGACTCTCGTCTTCCTGTTCATCTTCATCTGAAGACCAGGATCCTTATCTTCATCTGAAGACCAGGACTCTCATCTTCATCTGAATACCAGGACCTTCATCTTCACTTGAACACCAAGACTCTTGTCTTCATCTTCATCTGAACACCAGGACCCTCGTGTTCATCTTCATCTGAATACCAGGACCTTCATCTTCACCTGAACACCAAGACTCTCGTCTTCATGTTCATCTTCATCTGAAGACCAGATCATCATCTTCATCTGAAGACCAGGACTCTCATCTTCATCTGAAGACCAGGACTCTCATCTTCATCTGAAGACCAGGACTCTCATCTTCATCTGAAGACCAGGACTCTCATCTTCATCTGAATCCCAGGACCTTCATCTTCACTTGAACACCAAGACTCTTGTCTTCATCTTCATGTGAAGACCAGGACTCTCGTCTACATCTTCACCTGAACACCAGGACTCTCGTCTTCCTGTTCATCTTCATCTGAAGACCAGGATCCTTATCTTCATCTGAAGACCAGGACTCTCATCTTCATCTGAATACCAGGACCTTCATCTTCACTTGAACACCAAGACTCTTGTCTTCATCTTCATCAAAAGACCAGGACTCTCATCTTCATCTGAATACCAGGACCTTCATCTTCACTTGAACACCAAGACTCTTGTCTTCATCTTCATCTGAACACCAGGACCCTCGTGTTCATCTTCATCTGAATACCAGGACCTTCATCTTCACCTGAACACCAAGACTCTCGTCTTCATGTTCATCTTCATCTGAAGACCAGGATCATCATCTTCATCTGAAGACCAGGACTCTCATCTTCATCTGAAGACCAGGACCCTCATCTTCATCTGAATCCCAGGACCTTCATCTTCACTTGTACACCAAAACTCTTGTCTTCATCTGAACACCAGGGCCCTCGTCTTCATCTGAAGACCAGGACCTTCATCTGAAGACCAGGACTCTCGTCTTCATCTTCACCTGAACACCAGGACTCTCGTCTTCCTGTTCATCTTCATCTGAACACCAGGACCCTCGTCTTCATCTGAAGACCAGGACTCTCGTCTTCATCTTCACCTGAACACCAGGACTCTCGTCTTCCTGTTCATCTTCATCTGAAGACCAGGATCCTTATCTTCATCTGAAGACCAGGACTCTCATCTTCATCTGAATACCAGGACCTTCATCTTCACTTGAACACCAAGACTCTTGTCTTCATCTTCATCTGAAGACCAGGACTCTCGTCTACATCTTCACCTGAACACCAGGACTCTCGTCTTCCTGTTCATCTTCATCTGAAGACCAGGATCCTTATCTTCATCTGAAGACCAGGACTCTCATCTTCATCTGAACACCAGGACCTTCATCTTCACCTGAACACCAAGACTCTCGTCTTCATGTTCATCTTCATCTGAAGACCAGGACTCTCGTCTTCATCTTCACCTGAACACCAGGACTCTCGTCTTCCTGTTCATCTTCATCTGAACACCAGGACCCTCGTCTTCATCTGAAGACCAGGACTCTCGTCTTCATCTTCACCTGAACACCAGGACTCTCGTCTTCCTGTTCATCTTCATCTGAAGACCAGGATCCTTATCTTCATCTGAAGACCAGGACTCTCATCTTCATCTGAATACCAGGACCTTCATCTTCACTTGAACACCAAGACTCTTGTCTTCATCTTCATCTGAATACCAGGACCTTCATCTTCACTTGAACACCAAGACTCTTGTCTTCATCTTCATCTGAAGACCAGGACTCTCGTCTACATCTTCACCTGAACACCAGGACTCTCGTCTTCCTGTTCATCTTCATCTGAAGACCAGGATCCTTATCTTCATCTGAAGACCAGGACTCTCATCTTCATCTGAACACCAGGACCTTCATCTTCACCTGAACACCAAGACTCTCGTCTTCATGTTCATCTTCATCTGAAGACCAGGATCTTCATCTTCATCTGAAGACCAGGACTCTCATCTTCATCTGAAGACCAGGACCCTCATCTTCATCTGAATACCAGGACCTTCATCTTCACTTGTACACCAAGACTCTTGTCTTCATCTGAACACCAGGACCCTCGTCTTCATCTGAAGACCAGGACCTTCATCTTCACTTGAACACCAAGACTCTTGTCTTCATCTTCATCTGAACACCAGGACCCTCGTCTTCATCTGAAGACCAGGACTCTCGTCTTCATCTTCACCTGAACACCAGGACTCTCGTCTTCCTTTTCATCTTCATCTGAAGACCAGGATCCTTATCTTCATCTGAAGACCAGGACTCTCATCTTCATCTGAACACCAGGACCTTCATCTTCACTTGAACACCAAGACTCTTGTCTTCATCTTCATCTTCATCTGAAGACCAGGACTCTCGTCTACATCTTCACCTGAACACCAGGACTCTCGTCTTCCTGTTCATCTTCATCCGAAGACCAGGATCCTTATCTTCATCTGAAGACCAGGACTCTCATCTTCATCTGAATACCAGGACCTTCATCTTCACTTGAACACCAAGACTCTCGTCTTCATGTTCATCTTCATCGGAAGACCAGGACTCTCGTCTTCATCTTCACCTGAACACCAGGATTCTCGTCTTCCTCTTCATCTTCATCTGAAGACCAGGATCCTTATCTTCATCTGAAGACCAGGACTCTCATCTTCATCTGAATACCAGGACCTTCATCTTCACCTGAACACCAAGACTCTCGTCTTCATGTTCATCTTCATCTGAAGACCAGGATCATCATCTTCATCTGAAGACCAGGACTCTCATCTTCATGTGAAGACCAGGACCCTCATCTTCATCTGAATCCCAGGATCTTCATCTTCACTTGTACAGCAAGACTCTTGTCTTCATCTGAACACCAGGGCCCTCGTCTTCATCTGAAGACCAGGACCTTCATCTGAAGACCAGGACTCTCGTCTTCATCTTCACCTGAACACCAGGACTCTCGTCTTCCTGTTCATCTTCATCTGAAGACCAGGATCCTTATCTTCATCTGAAGACCAGGACTCTCATCTTCATCTGAATACCAGGACCTTCATCTTCACTTGAACACCAAGACTCTTGTCTTCATCTTCATCTTCATCTGAAGACCAGGACTCTCGTCTTCATCTTCACCTGAACACCAGGACTCTCATCTTCCTGTTCATCTTCATCTGAAGACCAGGATCCTTATCTTCATCTGAAGACCAGGACTCTCATCTTCATCTGAATACCAGGACCTTCATCTTCACTTGAACACCAAGACTCTTGTCTTCATCCTCATCTGAACACCAGGACCCTCGTCTTCATCTTCATCTGAATAGCAGGACCTTCATCTTCACCTGAACACCAAGACTCTCGTCTTCATGTTCATCTTCATCTGAAGACCAGGATCTTCATCTTCATCTGAAGACCAGGACTCTCATCTTCATCTGAAGACCAGGACCCTCATCTTCATCTGAAGACCAGGACCCTCATCTTCATCTGAACACCAAGACTCTCGTCTTCATGTTCATCTTCATCTGAAGACCAGGACTCTCATCTTCATCTGAAGACCAGGACCCTCATCTTCATCTGAATCCCAGGACCTTCATCTTCACTTGTACACCAAGACTCTTGTCTTCATCTGAACACCAGGGCCCTCGTCTTCATCTGAAGACCAGGACCTTCATCTGAAGACCAGGACTCTCGTCCTCATCTTCAACTGAACACCAGGACTCTCGTCTTCCTGTTCATCTTCATCTGAAGACCAGGATCCTTGTCTTCATCTGAAGACCAGGACTCTCATCTTCATCTGAATACCAGGACCTTCATCTTCACTTGAACACCAAGACTCTTGTCTTCATCTTCATCTTCATCTGAAGACCAGGACTCTCGTCTTCATCTTCACCTGAACACCAGGACTCTCATCTTCCTGTTCATCTTCATCTAAAGACCAGGATCCTTATCTTCATCTGAAGACCAAGACTCTCATCTTCATCTGAAGACCAGGACCCTCATCTTCATCTGAATACCAGGACTTTCATCTTCACTTGTACACGAAGACTCTTGTCTTCATCCGAACACCAGGACCCTCGTCTTCATCTGAAGACCAGGACTCTCGTCTTCATCTTCACCTGAACTCCAGGACTCTCGTCTTCCTTTTCATCTTCATCTGAAGACCAGGATCCTTATCTTCATCTGAAGACCAGGACTCTCATCTTCATCTTAACACCAGGACCTTCATCTTCACTTGAATACCAAGACTCTTGTCTTCATCTGAAGACCAGGACTCTCGTCTTCATCTGAAGACCAGGACTCTCGTCTTCATCTTCAGCTGAACACCAGGACCCTGGTCTTCATCTTCATCTGAATACCAGGACCTTCATCTTCACCTGAACACCAAGACTCTTGTCTTCATCTGAAGACCAGGACTCTCGTCTTCATCTGAATACCAGGACCTTCATCTTCACTTGAACACCAGGACCCTCGTCTTCATCTTCATCTGAATTCCAGGACCTTCATCTTCACCTGAACACCAAGACTCTCGTCTTCATGTTCATCTTCATCTGAAGACCAGGATCTTCATCTTCATCTGAACACCAGGACTCTCATCTTCATCTGAAGACCAGGACCCTCATCTTCATCTGAATACCAGGACCTTCATCTTCACTTGTACATCAAGACTCTTGTCTTTATCCGAAGACAAGGACCCTCGTCTTCATCTGAAGACCAGGACCTTCATCTTCACTTGAACACCAAGACTCTTGTCTTCATCTTCTTCTGAACACCAGGACCCTCGTCTTCATCTGAAGACCAGGACTCTCGTCTTCATCTTCACCTGAACACCAGGACTCTCGTCTTCCTGTTCATCTTCATCTGAAGACCAGGATCCTTATCTTCATCTGAAGACCAGGACTCTCATCTTCATCTGAATACCAGGACCTTCATCTTCGCTTGAACACCAAGACTCTTGTCTTCATCTTCATCTGACGACCAGGACTCTCGTCTTCATCTTCACCTAAACACCAGGACTCTCGTCTTCCTGTTCATCTTCATCTGTAGACCAGGATCCTTATCTTCATCTGAAGACCAGGACTCTCATCTTCATCTAGATACCAGGACTTTCATCTTCACTTGAACACCAAGACTCTTGTCTTCATCTTCATCTTCATCTGAAGACCAGGACTCTCGTCTACATCTTCACCTGAACACCAGGACTCTCGTCTTCCTGTTCATCTTCATCTGAAGACCAGGATCCTTATCTTCATCTGAAGACCAGGACTCTCATCTTCATCTGAATACCAGGACCTTCATCTTCACTTGAACACCAAGACTCTTGTCTTCATCTGAAGACCAGGACTCTCATCTTCATCTTCACTTGAACACCAGGACTCTCGTCTTCCTGTTCATCTTCATCTGAAGACCAGGATCCTTATCTTCATCTGAAGACCAGGACTCTCATCTTCATCTGAATACCAGGACCTTCATCTTCACTTGAACACCAAGACTCTTGTCTTCATCTTCATCTGAAGACCAGGACTCTCGTCTACATCTTCACCTGAACACCAGGACTCTCGTCTTCCTGTTCATCTTCATCTGAAGACCAGGATCCTTATCTTCATCTGAAGACCAGGACTCTCATCTTCATCTGAATACCAGGACCTTCATCTTCACTTGAACACCAAGACTCTTGTCTTCATCTGAACACCAGGACCCTCGTCATCATCTGAAGACCAGGACCTTCATCTTCACTTGAACACCAAGACTCTTGTCTTCATCTTCTTCTGAACACCAGGACCCTCGTCTTCATCTGAATACCAGGACCTTCATCTTCACTTGAACACCAGGACCCTCGTCTTCATCTTCATCTGAATTCCAGGACCTTCATCTTCACCTGAACACCAAGACTCTCGTCTTCATGTTCATCTTCATCTGAAGACCAGGATCTTCATCTTCATCTGAACACCAGGACTCTCATCTTCATCTGAAGACCAGGACCCTCATCTTCATCTGAATACCAGGACCTTCATCTTCACTTGTACATCAAGACTCTTGTCTTTATCCGAAGACAAGGACCCTCGTCTTCATCTGAAGACCAGGACCTTCATCTTCACTTGAACACCAAGACTCTTGTCTTCATCTTCTTCTGAACACCAGGACCCTCGTCTTCATCTGAAGACCAGGACTCTCGTCTTCATCTTCACCTGAACACCAGGACTCTCGTCTTCCTTTTCATCTTCATCTGAAGACCAGGATCCTTATCTTCATCTGAAGACCAGGACTCTCATCTTCATCTGAATACCAGGACCTTCATCTTCACTTGAACACCAAGACTCTTGTCTTCATCTTCATCTGACGACCAGGACTCTCGTCTTCATCTTCACCTAAACACCAGGACTCTCGTCTTCCTGTTCATCTTCATCTGTAGACCAGGATCCTTATCTTCATCTGAAGACCAGGACTCTCATCTTCATCTAGATACCAGGACTTTCATCTTCACTTGAACACCAAGACTCTTGTCTTCATCTTCATCTTCATCTGAAGACCAGGACTCTCGTCTACATCTTCACCTGAACACCAGGACTCTCGTCTTCCTGTTCATCTTCATCTGAAGACCAGGATCCTTATCTTCATCTGAAGACCAGGACTCTCATCTTCATCTGAACACCAGGACCTTCATCTTCACTTGAACACCAAGACTCTTGTCTTCATCTTCATCTGAAGACCAGGACTCTCGTCTACATCTTCACCTGAACACCAGGACTCTCGTCTTCCTGTTCATCTTCATCCGAAGACCAGGATCCTTATCTTCATCTGAAGACCAGGACTCTCATCTTCATCTGAATACCAGGACCTTCATCTTCACTTGAACACCAAGACTCTCGTCTTCATGTTCATCTTCATCGGAAGACCAGGACTCTCGTCTTCATCTTCACCTGAACACCAGGATTCTCGTCTTCCTCTTCATCTTCATCTGAAGACCAGGATCCTTATCTTCATCTGAAGACCAGGACTCTCATCTTCATCTGAATACCAGGACCTTCATCTTCACCTGAACACCAAGACTCTCGTCTTCATGTTCATCTTCATCTGAAGACCAGGATCATCATCTTCATCTGAAGACCAGGACTCTCATCTTCATGTGAAGACCAGGACCCTCATCTTCATCTGAATCCCAGGATCTTCATCTTCACTTGTACAGCAAGACTCTTGTCTTCATCTGAACACCAGGGCCCTCGTCTTCATCTGAAGACCAGGACCTTCATCTGAAGACCAGGACTCTCGTCTTCATCTTCACCTGAACACCAGGACTCTCGTCTTCCTGTTCATCTTCATCTGAAGACCAGGATCCTTATCTTCATCTGAAGACCAGGACTCTCATCTTCATCTGAATACCAGGACCTTCATCTTCACTTGAACACCAAGACTCTTGTCTTCATCTTCATCTTCATCTGAAGACCAGGACTCTCGTCTTCATCTTCACCTGAACACCAGGACTCTCATCTTCCTGTTCATCTTCATCTGAAGACCAGGATCCTTATCTTCATCTGAAGACCAGGACTCTCATCTTCATCTGAATACCAGGACCTTCATCTTCACTTGAACACCAAGACTCTTGTCTTCATCCTCATCTGAACACCAGGACCCTCGTCTTCATCTTCATCTGAATAGCAGGACCTTCATCTTCACCTGAACACCAAGACTCTCGTCTTCATGTTCATCTTCATCTGAAGACCAGGATCTTCATCTTCATCTGAAGACCAGGACTCTCATCTTCATCTGAAGACCAGGACCCTCATCTTCATCTGAAGACCAGGACCCTCATCTTCATCTGAACACCAAGACTCTCGTCTTCATGTTCATCTTCATCTGAAGACCAGGACTCTCATCTTCATCTGAAGACCAGGACCCTCATCTTCATCTGAATCCCAGGACCTTCATCTTCACTTGTACACCAAGACTCTTGTCTTCATCTGAACACCAGGGCCCTCGTCTTCATCTGAAGACCAGGACCTTCATCTGAAGACCAGGACTCTCGTCCTCATCTTCAACTGAACACCAGGACTCTCGTCTTCCTGTTCATCTTCATCTGAAGACCAGGATCCTTGTCTTCATCTGAAGACCAGGACTCTCATCTTCATCTGAATACCAGGACCTTCATCTTCACTTGAACACCAAGACTCTTGTCTTCATCTTCATCTTCATCTGAAGACCAGGACTCTCGTCTTCATCTTCACCTGAACACCAGGACTCTCATCTTCCTGTTCATCTTCATCTAAAGACCAGGATCCTTATCTTCATCTGAAGACCAAGACTCTCATCTTCATCTGAAGACCAGGACCCTCATCTTCATCTGAATACCAGGACTTTCATCTTCACTTGTACACGAAGACTCTTGTCTTCATCCGAACACCAGGACCCTCGTCTTCATCTGAAGACCAGGACTCTCGTCTTCATCTTCACCTGAACTCCAGGACTCTCGTCTTCCTTTTCATCTTCATCTGAAGACCAGGATCCTTATCTTCATCTGAAGACCAGGACTCTCATCTTCATCTTAACACCAGGACCTTCATCTTCACTTGAATACCAAGACTCTTGTCTTCATCTGAAGACCAGGACTCTCGTCTTCATCTGAAGACCAGGACTCTCGTCTTCATCTTCAGCTGAACACCAGGACCCTGGTCTTCATCTTCATCTGAATACCAGGACCTTCCTCTTCACCTGAACACCAAGACTCTTGTCTTCATCTGAAGACCAGGACTCTCGTCTTCATCTGAATACCAGGACCTTCATCTTCACTTGAACACCAGGACCCTCGTCTTCATCTTCATCTGAATTCCAGGACCTTCATCTTCACCTGAACACCAAGACTCTCGTCTTCATGTTCATCTTCATCTGAAGACCAGGATCTTCATCTTCATCTGAACACCAGGACTCTCATCTTCATCTGAAGACCAGGACCCTCATCTTCATCTGAATACCAGGACCTTCATCTTCACTTGTACATCAAGACTCTTGTCTTTATCCGAAGACAAGGACCCTCGTCTTCATCTGAAGACCAGGACCTTCATCTTCACTTGAACACCAAGACTCT
Organism: Amphiprion ocellaris; assembly: GCF_022539595.1. Taxonomy (NCBI): domain Eukaryota; kingdom Metazoa; phylum Chordata; class Actinopteri; family Pomacentridae; genus Amphiprion; species Amphiprion ocellaris. The sequence continues at coordinate 18,255,577 of NC_072768.1, forward strand.
TGTCTTCATCTTCTTCTGAACACCAGGACCCTCGTCTTCATCTGAAGACCAGGACTCTCGTCTTCATCTTCACCTGAACACCAGGACTCTCGTCTTCCTGTTCATCTTCATCTGAAGACCAGGATCCTTATCTTCATCTGAAGACCAGGACTCTCATCTTCATCTGAATACCAGGACCTTCATCTTCGCTTGAACACCAAGACTCTTGTCTTCATCTTCATCTGACGACCAGGACTCTCGTCTTCATCTTCACCTAAACAACAGGACTCTCGTCTTCCTGTTCATCTTCATCTGTAGACCAGGATCCTTATCTTCATCTGAAGACCAGGACTCTCATCTTCATCTAGATACCAGGACTTTCATCTTCACTTGAACACCAAGACTCTTGTCTTCATCTTCATCTTCATCTGAAGACCAGGACTCTCGTCTACATCTTCACCTGAACACCAGGACTCTCGTCTTCCTGTTCATCTTCATCTGAAGACCAGGATCCTTATCTTCATCTGAAGACCAGGACTCTCATCTTCATCTGAATACCAGGACCTTCATCTTCACTTGAACACCAAGACTCTTGTCTTCATCTGAAGACCAGGACTCTCATCTTCATCTTCACTTGAACACCAGGACTCTCGTCTTCCTGTTCATCTTCATCTGAAGACCAGGATCCTTATCTTCATCTGAAGACCAGGACTCTCATCTTCATCTGAATACCAGGACTTTCATCTTCACTTGAACACCAAGACTCTTGTCTTCATCTTCATCTGAAGACCAGGACTCTCGTCTACATCTTCACCTGAACACCAGGACTCTCGTCTTCCTGTTCATCTTCATCTGAAGACCAGGATCCTTATCTTCATCTGAAGACCAGGACTCTCATCTTCATCTGAATACCAGGACCTTCATCTTCACTTGAACACCAAGACTCTTGTCTTCATCTGAACACCAGGACCCTCGTCATCATCTGAAGACCAGGACCTTCATCTTCACTTGAACACCAAGACTCTTGTCTTCATCTTCTTCTGAACACCAGGACCCTCGTCTTCATCTGAATACCAGGACCTTCATCTTCACTTGAACACCAGGACCCTCGTCTTCATCTTCATCTGAATTCCAGGACCTTCATCTTCACCTGAACACCAAGACTCTCGTCTTCATGTTCATCTTCATCTGAAGACCAGGATCTTCATCTTCATCTGAACACCAGGACTCTCATCTTCATCTGAAGACCAGGACCCTCATCTTCATCTGAATACCAGGACCTTCATCTTCACTTGTACATCAAGACTCTTGTCTTTATCCGAAGACAAGGACCCTCGTCTTCATCTGAAGACCAGGACCTTCATCTTCACTTGAACACCAAGACTCTTGTCTTCATCTTCTTCTGAACACCAGGACCCTCGTCTTCATCTGAAGACCAGGACTCTCGTCTTCATCTTCACCTGAACACCAGGACTCTCGTCTTCCTGTTCATCTTCATCTGAAGACCAGGATCCTTATCTTCATCTGAAGACCAGGACTCTCATCTTCATCTGAATACCAGGACCTTCATCTTCACTTGAACACCAAGACTCTTGTCTTCATCTTCATCTGACGACCAGGACTCTCGTCTTCATCTTCACCTAAACACCAGGACTCTCGTCTTCCTGTTCATCTTCATCTGTAGACCAGGATCCTTATCTTCATCTGAAGACCAGGACTCTCATCTTCATCTAGATACCAGGACTTTCATCTTCACTTGAACACCAAGACTCTTGTCTTCATCTTCATCTTCATCTGAAGACCAGGACTCTCGTCTACATCTTCACCTGAACACCAGGACTCTCGTCTTCCTGTTCATCTTCATCTGAAGACCAGGATCCTTATCTTCATCTGAAGACCAGGACTCTCATCTTCATCTGAATACCAGGACCTTCATCTTCACTTGAACACCAAGACTCTTGTCTTCATCTGAAGACCAGGACTCTCATCTTCATCTTCACTTGAACACCAGGACTCTCGTCTTCCTGTTCATCTTCATCTGAAGACCAGGATCCTTATCTTCATCTGAAGACCAGGACTCTCATCTTCATCTGAATACCAGGACCTTCATCTTCACTTGAACACCAAGACTCTTGTCTTCATCTTCATCTGAAGACCAGGACTCTCGTGTACATCTTCACCTGAACACCAGGACTCTCGTCTTCCTGTTCATCTTCATCTGAAGACCAGGATCCTTATCTTCATCTGAAGACCAGGACTCTCATCTTCATCTGAATACCAGGACCTTCATCTTCACTTGAACACCAAGACTCTTGTCTTCATCTGAACACCAGGACCCTCGTCATCATCTGAAGACCAGGACCTTCATCTTCACTTGAACACCAAGACTCTTGTCTTCATCTTCTTCTGAACACCAGGACCCTCGTCTTCATCTGAAGACCAGGACTCTCGTCTTCATCTTCACCTGAACACCAGGACTCTCGTCTTCCTGTTCATCTTCATCTGTAGACCAGGATCCTTATCTTCATCTGAAGACCAGGACTCTCATCTTCATCTGGATACCAGGACTTTCATCTTCACTTGAACACCAAGACACTTGTCTTCATCTTCATCTTCATCTGAAGACCAGGACTCTCATCTTCATCTGGATACCAGGACTTTCATCTTCACTTGAACACCAAGACACTTGTCTTCATCTTCATCTTCATCTGAAGACCAGGACTCTCGTCTACATCTTCACCTGAACACCAGGACTCTCATCTTCCTGTTCATCTTCATCTGAAGACCAAGATCCTTATCTTCATCTGAAGACCAGGACTCTCATCTTCATCTGAATACCAGGACCTTCATCTTCACTTGAACACCAAGACTCTTGTCTTCATCTGAAGACCAGGACTCTCATCTTCATCTTCACTTGAACACCAGGACTCTCGTCTTCCTGTTCATCTTCATCTGAAGACCAGGATCCTTATCTTCATCTGAAGACCAGGACTCTCATCTTCATCTGAATACCAGGACCTTCATCTTCACTTGAACACCAAGACTCTTGTCTTCATCTTCATCTTCATCTGAAGACCAGGACTCTCGTCTACATCTTCACCTGAACACCAGGACTCTCGTCTTCCTGTTCATCTTCATCTGAAGACCAGGATCCTTATCTTCATCTGAAGACCAGGACTCTCATCTTCATCTGAATACCAGGACCTTCATCTTCACTTGAACACCAAGACTCTTGTCTTCATCTTCATCTGCATCTGACGACCAGGACTCTGGTCTTCATCTTCACCTGAACACCAGGACGCTCGTCTTCCTGTTCATCTTCATCTGAAGACCAGGATCCTTATCTTCATCTGAAGACCAGGACTCTCATCTTCATCTGAATACCAGGACCTTCATCTTCACTTGAACACCAAGACTCTTGTCTTCATCTTCATCTTCATCTGAAGACCAGGATCCTTATCTTCATCTGAAGACCAGGACTCTCATCTTCATCTGAATACCAGGACCTTCATCTTCACTTGAATACCAAGACTCTTGTCTTCATCCTCATCTGAACACCAGGACCCTCGTCTTCATCTTCATCTGAATACCAGGACCTTCATCTTCACCTGAACACCAAGACTCTCGTCTTCATGTTCATCTTCATCTGAAGACCAGGATCTTCATCTTCATCTGAAGACCAGGACTCTCATCTTCATCTGAAGACCAGGACTCTCATCTTCATCTGAATCCCAGGACCTTCATCTTCACTTGAACACCAAGACTCTTGTCTTCATCTTCATCTGAAGACCAGGACTCTCGTCTACATCTTCACCTGAACACCAGGACTCTCGTCTTCCTGTTCATCTTCATCTGAAGACCAGGATCCTTATCTTCATCTGAAGACCAGGACTCTCATCTTCATCTGAATACCAGGACCTTCATCTTCACTTGAACACCAAGACTCTTGTCTTCATCTTCATCTGAAGACCAGGACTCTCGTCTACATCTTCACCTGAACACCAGGACTCTCGTCTTCCTTTTCATCTTCATCTGAAGACCAGGATCCTTATCTTCATCTGAAGACCAGGACTCTCATCTTCATCTGAATACCAGGACCTTCATCTTCACTTGAACACCAAGACTCTTGTCTTCATCTTCATCTGAAGACCAGGATCCTTATCTTCATCTGAAGACCAGGACTCTCATCTTCATCTGAATACCAGGACCTTCATCTTCACTTGAACACCAAGAGTCTTGTCTTCATCTTCATCTGAAGACCAGGACTCTCGTCTACATCTTCACCTGAACACCAGGACTCTCGTCTTCCTGTTCATCTTCATCTGAAGACCAGGATGCTTATCTTCATCTGAAGACCAGGACTCTCATCTTCATCTGACTACCAGGACCTTCATCTTCACTTGAATACCAAGACTCTTGTCTTCATCCTCATCTGAACACCAGGACCCTCGTCTTCATCTTCATCTGAATACCAGGACCTTCATCTTCACCTGAACACCAGGACTCTCGTCTTCCTGTTCATCTTCATCTGAAGACCAGGATCCTTATCTTCATCTGAAGACCAGGACTCTCATCTTCATCTGAATACCAGGACCTTCATCTTCACTTGAACACCAAGACTCTTGTCTTCATCTTCATCTGAACACCAGGACCCTCGTGTTCATCTTCATCTGAATACCAGGACCTTCATCTTCACCTGAACACCAAGACTTTCGTCTTCATGTTCATCTTCATCTGAAGACCAGATCATCATCTTCATCTGAAGACCAGGACTCTCATCTTCATCTGAAGACCAGGACTCTCATCTTCATCTGAAGACCAGGACTCTCATCTTCATCTGAAGACCAGGACTCTCATCTTCATCTGAATCCCAGGACCTTCATCTTCACTTGAACACCAAGACTCTTGTCTTCATCTTCATGTGAAGACCAGGACTCTCGTCTACATCTTCACCTGAACACCAGGACTCTCGTCTTCCTGTTCATCTTCATCTGAAGACCAGGATCCTTATCTTCATCTGAAGACCAGGACTCTCATCTTCATCTGAATACCAGGACCTTCATCTTCACTTGAACACCAAGACTCTTGTCTTCATCTTCATCAAAAGACCAGGACTCTCATCTTCATCTGAATACCAGGACCTTCATCTTCACTTGAACACCAAGACTCTTGTCTTCATCTTCATCTGAACACCAGGACCCTCGTGTTCATCTTCATCTGAATACCAGGACCTTCATCTTCACCTGAACACCAAGACTCTCGTCTTCATGTTCATCTTCATCTGAAGACCAGGATCATCATCTTCATCTGAAGACCAGGACTCTCATCTTCATCTGAAGACCAGGACCCTCATCTTCATCTGAATCCCAGGACCTTCATCTTCACTTGTACACCAAAACTCTTGTCTTCATCTGAACACCAGGGCCCTCGTCTTCATCTGAAGACCAGGACCTTCATCTGAAGACCAGGACTCTCGTCTTCATCTTCACCTGAACACCAGGACTCTCGTCTTCCTGTTCATCTTCATCTGAACACCAGGACCCTCGTCTTCATCTGAAGACCAGGACTCTCGTCTTCATCTTCACCTGAACACCAGGACTCTCGTCTTCCTGTTCATCTTCATCTGAACACCAGGATCCTTATCTTCATCTGAAGACCAGGACTCTCATCTTCATCTGAATACCAGGACCTTCATCTTCACTTGAACACCAAGACTCTTGTCTTCATCTTCATCTGAAGACCAGGACTCTCGTCTACATCTTCACCTGAACACCAGGACTCTCGTCTTCCTGTTCATCTTCATCTGAAGACCAGGATCCTTATCTTCATCTGAAGACCAGGACTCTCATCTTCATCTGAACACCAGGACCTTCATCTTCACCTGAACACCAAGACTCTCGTCTTCATGTTCATCTTCATCTGAAGACCAGGACTCTCGTCTTCATCTTCACCTGAACACCAGGACTCTCGTCTTCCTGTTCATCTTCATCTGAACACCAGGACCCTCGTCTTCATCTGAAGACCAGGACTCTCGTCTTCATCTTCACCTGAACACCAGGACTCTCGTCTTCCTGTTCATCTTCATCTGAAGACCAGGATCCTTATCTTCATCTGAAGACCAGGACTCTCATCTTCATCTGAATACCAGGACCTTCATCTTCACTTGAACACCAAGACTCTTGTCTTCATCTTCATCTGAATACCAGGACCTTCATCTTCACTTGAACACCAAGACTCTTGTCTTCATCTTCATCTGAAGACCAGGACTCTCGTCTACATCTTCACCTGAACACCAGGACTCTCGTCTTCCTGTTCATCTTCATCTGAAGACCAGGATCCTTATCTTCATCTGAAGACCAGGACTCTCATCTTCATCTGAACACCAGGACCTTCATCTTCATCTGAACACCAAGACTCTCGTCTTCATGTTCATCTTCATCTGAAGACCAGGATCTTCATCTTCACTTGAACACCAAGACTCTTGTCTTCATCTTCATCTGAACACCAGGACCCTCGTCTTCATCTGAAGACCAGGACCTTCATCTTCACTTGAACACCAAGACTCTTGTCTTCATCTTCATCTGAACACCAGGACCCTCGTCTTCATCTGAAGACCAGGACTCTCGTCTTCATCTTCACCTGAACACCAGGACTCTCGTCTTCCTTTTCATCTTCATCTGAAGACCAGGATCCTTATCTTCATCTGAAGACCAGGACTCTCATCTTCATCTGAACACCAGGACCTTCATCTTCACTTGAACACCAAGACTCTTGTCTTCATCTTCATCTTCATCTGAAGACCAGGACTCTCGTCTACATCTTCACCTGAACACCAGGACTCTCGTCTTCCTGTTCATCTTCATCCGAAGACCAGGATCCTTATCTTCATCTGAAGACCAGGACTCTCATCTTCATCTGAATACCAGGACCTTCATCTTCACTTGAACACCAAGACTCTCGTCTTCATGTTCATCTTCATCTGAAGACCAGGACTCTCGTCTTCATCTTCACCTGAACACCAGGATTCTCGTCTTCCTCTTCATCTTCATCTGAAGACCAGGATCCTTATCTTCATCTGAAGACCAGGACTCTCATCTTCATCTGAATACCAGGACCTTCATCTTCACCTGAACACCAAGACTCTCGTCTTCATGTTCATCTTCATCTGAAGACCAGGATCATCATCTTCATCTGAAGACCAGGACTCTCATCTTCATGTGAAGACCAGGACCCTCATCTTCATCTGAATCCCAGGATCTTCATCTTCACTTGTACAGCAAGACTCTTGTCTTCATCTGAACACCAGGGCCCTCGTCTTCATCTGAAGACCAGGACCTTCATCTGAAGACCAGGACTCTCGTCTTCATCTTCACCTGAACACCAGGACTCTCGTCTTCCTGTTCATCTTCATCTGAAGACCAGGATCCTTATCTTCATCTGAAGACCAGGACTCTCATCTTCATCTGAATACCAGGACCTTCATCTTCACTTGAACACCAAGACTCTTGTCTTCATCTTCATCTTCATCTGAAGACCAGGACTCTCGTCTTCATCTTCACCTGAACACCAGGACTCTCATCTTCCTGTTCATCTTCATCTGAAGACCAGGATCCTTATCTTCATCTGAAGACCAGGACTCTCATCTTCATCTGAATACCAGGACCTTCATCTTCACTTGAACACCAAGACTCTTGTCTTCATCCTCATCTGAACACCAGGACCCTCGTCTTCATCTTCATCTGAATAGCAGGACCTTCATCTTCACCTGAACACCAAGACTCTCGTCTTCATGTTCATCTTCATCTGAAGACCAGGATCTTCATCTTCATCTGAAGACCAGGACTCTCATCTTCATCTGAAGACCAGGACCCTCATCTTCATCTGAAGACCAGGACCCTCATCTTCATCTGAACACCAAGACTCTCGTCTTCATGTTCATCTTCATCTGAAGACCAGGACTCTCATCTTCATCTGAAGACCAGGACCCTCATCTTCATCTGAATCCCAGGACCTTCATCTTCACTTGTACACCAAGACTCTTGTCTTCATCTGAACACCAGGGCCCTCGTCTTCATCTGAAGACCAGGACCTTCATCTGAAGACCAGGACTCTCGTCCTCATCTTCAACTGAACACCAGGACTCTCGTCTTCCTGTTCATCTTCATCTGAAGACCAGGATCCTTGTCTTCATCTGAAGACCAGGACTCTCATCTTCATCTGAATACCAGGACCTTCATCTTCACTTGAACACCAAGACTCTTGTCTTCATCTTCATCTTCATCTGAAGACCAGGACTCTCGTCTTCATCTTCACCTGAACACCAGGACTCTCATCTTCCTGTTCATCTTCATCTAAAGACCAGGATCCTTATCTTCATCTGAAGACCAAGACTCTCATCTTCATCTGAAGACCAGGACCCTCATCTTCATCTGAATACCAGGACTTTCATCTTCACTTGTACACGAAGACTCTTGTCTTCATCCGAACACCAGGACCCTCGTCTTCATCTGAAGACCAGGACTCTCGTCTTCATCTTCACCTGAACTCCAGGACTCTCGTCTTCCTTTTCATCTTCATCTGAAGACCAGGATCCTTATCTTCATCTGAAGACCAGGACTCTCATCTTCATCTTAACACCAGGACCTTCATCTTCACTTGAATACCAAGACTCTTGTCTTCATCTGAAGACCAGGACTCTCGTCTTCATCTGAAGACCAGGACTCTCGTCTTCATCTTCAGCTGAACACCAGGACCCTGGTCTTCATCTTCATCTGAATACCAGGACCTTCATCTTCACCTGAACACCAAGACTCTTGTCTTCATCTGAAGACCAGGACTCTCGTCTTCATCTGAATACCAGGACCTTCATCTTCACTTGAACACCAGGACCCTCGTCTTCATCTTCATCTGAATTCCAGGACCTTCATCTTCACCTGAACACCAAGACTCTCGTCTTCATGTTCATCTTCATCTGAAGACCAGGATCTTCATCTTCATCTGAACACCAGGACTCTCATCTTCATCTGAAGACCAGGACCCTCATCTTCATCTGAATACCAGGACCTTCATCTTCACTTGTACATCAAGACTCTTGTCTTTATCCGAAGACAAGGACCCTCGTCTTCATCTGAAGACCAGGACCTTCATCTTCACTTGAACACCAAGACTCTTGTCTTCATCTTCTTCTGAACACCAGGACCCTCGTCTTCATCTGAAGACCAGGACTCTCGTCTTCATCTTCACCTGAACACCAGGACTCTCGTCTTCCTGTTCATCTTCATCTGAAGACCAGGATCCTTATCTTCATCTGAAGACCAGGACTCTCATCTTCATCTGAATACCAGGACCTTCATCTTCGCTTGAACACCAAGACTCTTGTCTTCATCTTCATCTGACGACCAGGACTCTCGTCTTCATCTTCACCTAAACACCAGGACTCTCGTCTTCCTGTTCATCTTCATCTGTAGACCAGGATCCTTATCTTCATCTGAAGACCAGGACTCTCATCTTCATCTAGATACCAGGACTTTCATCTTCACTTGAACACCAAGACTCTTGTCTTCATCTTCATCTTCATCTGAAGACCAGGACTCTCGTCTACATCTTCACCTGAACACCAGGACTCTCGTCTTCCTGTTCATCTTCATCTGAAGACCAGGATCCTTATCTTCATCTGAAGACCAGGACTCTCATCTTCATCTGAATACCAGGACCTTCATCTTCACTTGAACACCAAGACTCTTGTCTTCATCTGAAGACCAGGACTCTCATCTTCATCTTCACTTGAACACCAGGACTCTCGTCTTCCTGTTCATCTTCATCTGAAGACCAGGATCCTTATCTTCATCTGAAGACCAGGACTCTCATCTTCATCTGAATACCAGGACCTTCATCTTCACTTGAACACCAAGACTCTTGTCTTCATCTTCATCTGAAGACCAGGACTCTCGTCTACATCTTCACCTGAACACCAGGACTCTCGTCTTCCTGTTCATCTTCATCTGAAGACCAGGATTCTTATCTTCATCTGAAGACCAGGACTCTCATCTTCATCTGAATACCAGGACCTTCATCTTCACTTGAACACCAAGACTCTTGTCTTCATCTGAACACCAGGACCCTCGTCATCATCTGAAGACCAGGACCTTCATCTTCACTTGAACACCAAGACTCTTGTCTTCATCTTCTTCTGAACACCAGGACCCTCGTCTTCATCTGAATACCAGGACCTTCATCTTCACTTGAACACCAGGACCCTCGTCTTCATCTTCATCTGAATTCCAGGACCTTCATCTTCACCTGAACACCAAGACTCTCGTCTTCATGTTCATCTTCATCTGAAGACCAGGATCTTCATCTTCATCTGAACACCAGGACTCTCATCTTCATCTGAAGACCAGGACCCTCATCTTCATCTGAATACCAGGACCTTCATCTTCACTTGTACATCAAGACTCTTGTCTTTATCCGAAGACAAGGACCCTCGTCTTCATCTGAAGACCAGGACCTTCATCTTCACTTGAACACCAAGACTCTTGTCTTCATCTTCTTCTGAACACCAGGACCCTCGTCTTCATCTGAAGACCAGGACTCTCGTCTTCATCTTCACCTGAACACCAGGACTCTCGTCTTCCTTTTCATCTTCATCTGAAGACCAGGATCCTTATCTTCATCTGAAGACCAGGACTCTCATCTTCATCTGAATACCAGGACCTTCATCTTCACTTGAACACCAAGACTCTTGTCTTCATCTTCATCTGACGACCAGGACTCTCGTCTTCATCTTCACCTAAACACCAGGACTCTCGTCTTCCTGTTCATCTTCATCTGTAGACCAGGATCCTTATCTTCATCTGAAGACCAGGACTCTCATCTTCATCTAGATACCAGGACTTTCATCTTCACTTGAACACCAAGACTCTTGTCTTCATCTTCATCTTCATCTGAAGACCAGGACTCTCGTCTACATCTTCACCTGAACACCAGGACTCTCGTCTTCCTGTTCATCTTCATCTGAAGACCAGGATCCTTATCTTCATCTGAAGACCAGGACTCTCATCTTCATCTGAACACCAGGACCTTCATCTTCACTTGAACACCAAGACTCTTGTCTTCATCTTCATCTTCATCTGAAGACCAGGACTCTCGTCTACATCTTCACCTGAACACCAGGACTCTCGTCTTCCTGTTCATCTTCATCCGAAGACCAGGATCCTTATCTTCATCTGAAGACCAGGACTCTCATCTTCATCTGAATACCAGGACCTTCATCTTCACTTGAACACCAAGACTCTCGTCTTCATGTTCATCTTCATCGGAAGACCAGGACTCTCGTCTTCATCTTCACCTGAACACCAGGATTCTCGTCTTCCTCTTCATCTTCATCTGAAGACCAGGATCCTTATCTTCATCTGAAGACCAGGACTCTCATCTTCATCTGAATACCAGGACCTTCATCTTCACCTGAACACCAAGACTCTCGTCTTCATGTTCATCTTCATCTGAAGACCAGGATCATCATCTTCATCTGAAGACCAGGACTCTCATCTTCATGTGAAGACCAGGACCCTCATCTTCATCTGAATCCCAGGATCTTCATCTTCACTTGTACAGCAAGACTCTTGTCTTCATCTGAACACCAGGGCCCTCGTCTTCATCTGAAGACCAGGACCTTCATCTGAAGACCAGGACTCTCGTCTTCATCTTCACCTGAACACCAGGACTCTCGTCTTCCTGTTCATCTTCATCTGAAGACCAGGATCCTTATCTTCATCTGAAGACCAGGACTCTCATCTTCATCTGAATACCAGGACCTTCATCTTCACTTGAACACCAAGACTCTTGTCTTCATCTTCATCTTCATCTGAAGACCAGGACTCTCGTCTTCATCTTCACCTGAACACCAGGACTCTCATCTTCCTGTTCATCTTCATCTGAAGACCAGGATCCTTATCTTCATCTGAAGACCAGGACTCTCATCTTCATCTGAATACCAGGACCTTCATCTTCACTTGAACACCAAGACTCTTGTCTTCATCCTCATCTGAACACCAGGACCCTCGTCTTCATCTTCATCTGAATAGCAGGACCTTCATCTTCACCTGAACACCAAGACTCTCGTCTTCATGTTCATCTTCATCTGAAGACCAGGATCTTCATCTTCATCTGAAGACCAGGACTCTCATCTTCATCTGAAGACCAGGACCCTCATCTTCATCTGAAGACCAGGACCCTCATCTTCATCTGAACACCAAGACTCTCGTCTTCATGTTCATCTTCATCTGAAGACCAGGACTCTCATCTTCATCTGAAGACCAGGACCCTCATCTTCATCTGAATCCCAGGACCTTCATCTTCACTTGTACACCAAGACTCTTGTCTTCATCTGAACACCAGGGCCCTCGTCTTCATCTGAAGACCAGGACCTTCATCTGAAGACCAGGACTCTCGTCCTCATCTTCAACTGAACACCAGGACTCTCGTCTTCCTGTTCATCTTCATCTGAAGACCAGGATCCTTGTCTTCATCTGAAGACCAGGACTCTCATCTTCATCTGAATACCAGGACCTTCATCTTCACTTGAACACCAAGACTCTTGTCTTCATCTTCATCTTCATCTGAAGACCAGGACTCTCGTCTTCATCTTCACCTGAACACCAGGACTCTCATCTTCCTGTTCATCTTCATCTAAAGACCAGGATCCTTATCTTCATCTGAAGACCAAGACTCTCATCTTCATCTGAAGACCAGGACCCTCATCTTCATCTGAATACCAGGACTTTCATCTTCACTTGTACACGAAGACTCTTGTCTTCATCCGAACACCAGGACCCTCGTCTTCATCTGAAGACCAGGACTCTCGTCTTCATCTTCACCTGAACTCCAGGACTCTCGTCTTCCTTTTCATCTTCATCTGAAGACCAGGATCCTTATCTTCATCTGAAGACCAGGACTCTCATCTTCATCTTAACACCAGGACCTTCATCTTCACTTGAATACCAAGACTCTTGTCTTCATCTGAAGACCAGGACTCTCGTCTTCATCTGAAGACCAGGACTCTCGTCTTCATCTTCAGCTGAACACCAGGACCCTGGTCTTCATCTTCATCTGAATACCAGGACCTTCATCTTCACCTGAACACCAAGACTCTTGTCTTCATCTGAAGACCAGGACTCTCGTCTTCATCTGAATACCAGGACCTTCATCTTCACTTGAACACCAGGACCCTCGTCTTCATCTTCATCTGAATTCCAGGACCTTCATCTTCACCTGAACACCAAGACTCTCGTCTTCATGTTCATCTTCATCTGAAGACCAGGATCTTCATCTTCATCTGAACACCAGGACTCTCATCTTCATCTGAAGACCAGGACCCTCATCTTCATCTGAATACCAGGACCTTCATCTTCACTTGTACATCAAGACTCTTGTCTTTATCCGAAGACAAGGACCCTCGTCTTCATCTGAAGACCAGGACCTTCATCTTCACTTGAACACCAAGACTCTTGTCTTCATCTTCTTCTGAACACCAGGACCCTCGTCTTCATCTGAAGACCAGGACTCTCGTCTTCATCTTCACCTGAACACCAGGACTCTCGTCTTCCTGTTCATCTTCATCTGAAGACCAGGATCCTTATCTTCATCTGAAGACCAGGACTCTCATCTTCATCTGAATACCAGGACCTTCATCTTCGCTTGAACACCAAGACTCTTGTCTTCATCTTCATCTTCATCTGAAGACCAGGACTCTAGTCTACATCTTCACCTGAACACCAGGACTCTCGTCTTCCTGTTCATCTTCATCTGAAGACCAGGATCCTTATCTTCATCTGAAGACCAGGACTCTCATCTTCATCTGAATACCAGGACCTTCATCTTCACTTGAACACCAAGACTCTTGTCTTCATCTGAAGACCAGGACTCTCATCTTCATCTTCACTTGAACACCAGGACTCTCGTCTTCCTGTTCATCTTCATCTGAAGACCAGGATCCTTATCTTCATCTGAAGACCAGGACTCTCATCTTCATCTGAATACCAGGACCTTCATCTTCACTTGAACACCAAGACTCTTGTCTTCATCTTCATCTGAAGACCAGGACTCTCGTCTACATCTTCACCTGAACACCAGGACTCTCGTCTTCCTGTTCATCTTCATCTGAAGACCAGGATCCTTATCTTCATCTGAAGACCAGGACTCTCATCTTCATCTGAATACCAGGACCTTCATCTTCACTTGAACACCAAGACTCTTGTCTTCATCTGAACACCAGGACCCTCGTCATCATCTGAAGACCAGGACCTTCATCTTCACTTGAACACCAAGACTCTTGTCTTCATCTTCTTCTGAACACCAGGACCCTCGTCTTCATCTGAATACCAGGACCTTCATCTTCACTTGAACACCAGGACCCTCGTCTTCATCTTCATCTGAATTCCAGGACCTTCATCTTCACCTGAACACCAAGACTCTCGTCTTCATGTTCATCTTCATCTGAAGACCAGGATCTTCATCTTCATCTGAACACCAGGACTCTCATCTTCATCTGAAGACCAGGACCCTCATCTTCATCTGAATACCAGGACCTTCATCTTCACTTGTACATCAAGACTCTTGTCTTTATCCGAAGACAAGGACCCTCGTCTTCATCTGAAGACCAGGACCTTCATCTTCACTTGAACACCAAGACTCTTGTCTTCATCTTCTTCTGAACACCAGGACCCTCGTCTTCATCTGAAGACCAGGACTCTCGTCTTCATCTTCACCTGAACACCAGGACTCTCGTCTTCCTGTTCATCTTCATCTGAAGACCAGGATCCTTATCTTCATCTGAAGACCAGGACTCTCATCTTCATCTGAATACCAGGACCTTCATCTTCACTTGAACACCAAGACTCTTGTCTTCATCTTCATCTGACGACCAGGACTCTCGTCTTCATCTTCACCTAAACACCAGGACTCTCGTCTTCCTGTTCATCTTCATCTGTAGACCAGGATCCTTATCTTCATCTGAAGACCAGGACTCTCATCTTCATCTAGATACCAGGACTTTCATCTTCACTTGAACACCAAGACTCTTGTCTTCATCTTCATCTTCATCTGAAGACCAGGACTCTCGTCTACATCTTCACCTGAACACCAGGACTCTCGTCTTCCTGTTCATCTTCATCTGAAGACCAGGATCCTTATCTTCATCTGAAGACCAGGACTCTCATCTTCATCTGAATACCAGGACCTTCATCTTCACTTGAACACCAAGACTCTTGTCTTCATCTGAAGACCAGGACTCTCATCTTCATCTTCACTTGAACACCAGGACTCTCGTCTTCCTGTTCATCTTCATCTGAAGACCAGGATCCTTATCTTCATCTGAAGACCAGGACTCTCATCTTCATCTGAATACCAGGACCTTCATCTTCACTTGAACACCAAGACTCTTGTCTTCATCTTCATCTGAAGACCAGGACTCTCGTGTACATCTTCACCTGAACACCAGGACTCTCGTCTTCCTGTTCATCTTCATCTGAAGACCAGGATCCTTATCTTCATCTGAAGACCAGGACTCTCATCTTCATCTGAATACCAGGACCTTCATCTTCACTTGAACACCAAGACTCTTGTCTTCATCTGAACACCAGGACCCTCGTCATCATCTGAAGACCAGGACCTTCATCTTCACTTGAACACCAAGACTCTTGTCTTCATCTTCTTCTGAACACCAGGACCCTCGTCTTCATCTGAAGACCAGGACTCTCGTCTTCATCTTCACCTGAACACCAGGACTCTCGTCTTCCTGTTCATCTTCATCTGTAGACCAGGATCCTTATCTTCATCTGAAGACCAGGACTCTCATCTTCATCTGGATACCAGGACTTTCATCTTCACTTGAACACCAAGACACTTGTCTTCATCTTCATCTTCATCTGAAGACCAGGACTCTCATCTTCATCTGGATACCAGGACTTTCATCTTCACTTGAACACCAAGACACTTGTCTTCATCTTCATCTTCATCTGAAGACCAGGACTCTCGTCTACATCTTCACCTGAACACCAGGACTCTCATCTTCCTGTTCATCTTCATCTGAAGACCAAGATCCTTATCTTCATCTGAAGACCAGGACTCTCATCTTCATCTGAATACCAGGACCTTCATCTTCACTTGAACACCAAGACTCTTGTCTTCATCTGAAGACCAGGACTCTCATCTTCATCTTCACTTGAACACCAGGACTCTCGTCTTCCTGTTCATCTTCATCTGAAGACCAGGATCCTTATCTTCATCTGAAGACCAGGACTCTCATCTTCATCTGAATACCAGGACCTTCATCTTCACTTGAACACCAAGACTCTTGTCTTCATCTTCATCTTCATCTGAAGACCAGGACTCTCGTCTACATCTTCACCTGAACACCAGGACTCTCGTCTTCCTGTTCATCTTCATCTGAAGACCAGGATCCTTATCTTCATCTGAAGACCAGGACTCTCATCTTCATCTGAATACCAGGACCTTCATCTTCACTTGAACACCAAGACTCTTGTCTTCATCTTCATCTGCATCTGACGACCAGGACTCTGGTCTTCATCTTCACCTGAACACCAGGACGCTCGTCTTCCTGTTCATCTTCATCTGAAGACCAGGATCCTTATCTTCATCTGAAGACCAGGACTCTCATCTTCATCTGAATACCAGGACCTTCATCTTCACTTGAACACCAAGACTCTTGTCTTCATCTTCATCTGAACACCAGGACTCTCGTCTCCATCTTCACCTGAACACCAGGACTCTCGTCTTCCTGTTCATCTTCATCTGAAGACCAGGATCCTTATCTTCATCTGAAGACCAGGACTCTCATCTTCATCTGAATACCAGGACCTTCATCTTCACTTGAACACCAAGACTCTTGTCTTCATCTTCATCTTCATCTGAAGACCAGGATCCTTATCTTCATCTGAAGACCAGGACTCTCATCTTCATCTGAATACCAGGACCTTCATCTTCACTTGAATACCAAGACTCTTGTCTTCATCCTCATCTGAACACCAGGACCCTCGTCTTCATCTTCATCTGAATACCAGGACCTTCATCTTCACCTGAACACCAAGACTCTCGTCTTCATGTTCATCTTCATCTGAAGACCAGGATCTTCATCTTCATCTGAAGACCAGGACTCTCATCTTCATCTGAAGACCAGGACTCTCATCTTCATCTGAATCCCAGGACCTTCATCTTCACTTGAACACCAAGACTCTTGTCTTCATCTTCATCTGAAGACCAGGACTCTCGTCTACATCTTCACCTGAACACCAGGACTCTCGTCTTCCTGTTCATCTTCATCTGAAGACCAGGATCCTTATCTTCATCTGAAGACCAGGACTCTCATCTTCATCTGAATACCAGGACCTTCATCTTCACTCTAACACCAAGACTCTTGTCTTCATCTTCATCTGAAGACCAGGACTCTCATCTTCATCTGAATACCAGGACCTTCATCTTCACTTGAACACAAAGACTCTTGTCTTCATCTTCATCTGAACACCAGGACCCTCGTGTTCATCTTCATCTGAATACCAGGACCTTCATCTTCACCTGAACACCAAGACTCTCGTCTTCATGTTCATCTTCATCTGAAGACCAGATCATCATCTTCATCTGAAGACCAGGACTCTCATCTTCATCTGAAGACCAGGACTCTCATCTTCATCTGAAGACCAGGACTCTCATCTTCATCTGAAGACCAGGACTCTCATCTTCATCTGAATCCCAGGACCTTCATCTTCACTTGAACACCAAGACTCTTGTCTTCATCTTCATCTGAAGACCAGGACTCTCGTCTACATCTTCACCTGAACACCAGGACTCTCGTCTTCCTGTTCATCTTCATCTGAAGACCAGGATCCTTATCTTCATCTGAAGACCAGGACTCTCATCTTCATCTGAATACCAGGACCTTCATCTTCACTTGAACACCAAGACTCTTGTCTTCATCTTCATCTTCATCAAAAGACCAGGACTCTCATCTTCATCTGAATACCAGGACCTTCATCTTCACTTGAACAGCAAGACTCTTGTCTTCATCTTCATCTGAACACCAGGACCCTCGTGTTCATCTTCATCTGAATACCAGGACCTTCATCTTCACCTGAACACCAAGACTCTCGTCTTCATGTTCATCTTCATCTGAAGACCAGGATCATCATCTTCATCTGAAGACCAGGACTCTCATCTTCATCTGAAGACCAGTACTCTCATCTTCACTTGAACACCAAGACTCTTGTCTTCATCTTCATCTGAAG
Source organism: Amphiprion ocellaris (assembly GCF_022539595.1). Classification (NCBI taxonomy): domain Eukaryota; kingdom Metazoa; phylum Chordata; class Actinopteri; family Pomacentridae; genus Amphiprion; species Amphiprion ocellaris. The sequence goes on from NC_072768.1 coordinate 18,273,852, forward strand.
ACCAGGACTCTCGTCTACATCTTCACCTGAACACCAGGACTCTCGTCTTCCTGTTCATCTTCATCTGAAGACCAGGATCCTTATCTTCATCTGAAGACCAGGACTCTCATCTTCATCTGAATACCAGGACCTTCATCTTCACTTGAACACCAAGACTCTTGTCTTCATCTGAACACCAGGACCCTCGTCATCATCTGAAGACCAGGACCTTCATCTTCACTTGAACACCAAGACTCTTGTCTTCATCTTCTTCTGAACACCAGGACCCTCGTCTTCATCTGAAGACCAGGACTCTCGTCTTCATCTTCACCTGAACACCAGGACTCTCGTCTTCCTGTTCATCTTCATCTGTAGACCAGGATCCTTATCTTCATCTGAAGACCAGGACTCTCATCTTCATCTGGATACCAGGACTTTCATCTTCACTTGAACACCAAGACACTTGTCTTCATCTTCATCTTCATCTGAAGACCAGGACTCTCATCTTCATCTGGATACCAGGACTTTCATCTTCACTTGAACACCAAGACACTTGTCTTCATCTTCATCTTCATCTGAAGACCAGGACTCTCGTCTACATCTTCACCTGAACACCAGGACTCTCATCTTCCTGTTCATCTTCATCTGAAGACCAAGATCCTTATCTTCATCTGAAGACCAGGACTCTCATCTTCATCTGAATACCAGGACCTTCATCTTCACTTGAACACCAAGACTCTTGTCTTCATCTGAAGACCAGGACTCTCATCTTCATCTTCACTTGAACACCAGGACTCTCGTCTTCCTGTTCATCTTCAACTGAAGACCAGGATCCTTATCTTCATCTGAAGACCAGGACTCTCATCTTCATCTGAATACCAGGACCTTCATCTTCACTTGAACACCAAGACTCTTGTCTTCATCTTCATCTTCATCTGAAGACCAGGACTCTCGTCTACATCTTCACCTGAACACCAGGACTCTCGTCTTCCTGTTCATCTTCATCTGAAGACCAGGATCCTTATCTTCATCTGAAGACCAGGACTCTCATCTTCATCTGAATACCAGGACCTTCATCTTCACTTGAACACCAAGACTCTTGTCTTCATCTTCATCTGCATCTGACGACCAGGACTCTGGTCTTCATCTTCACCTGAACACCAGGACGCTCGTCTTCCTGTTCATCTTCATCTGAAGACCAGGATCCTTATCTTCATCTGAAGACCAGGACTCTCATCTTCATCTGAATACCAGGACCTTCATCTTCACCTAAACACCAAGACTCTCGTCTACATGTTCATCTTCATCTGAAGAACAGGACTCTCATCTTCATGTGAAGACCAGGACCCTCATCTTCATCTGAATCCCAGGACCTTCATCTTCACTTGTACACCAAGACTCTTGTCTTCATCTGAACACCAGGGCCCTCGTCTTCATCTGAAGACCAGGACCTTCATCTGAAGACCAGGACTCTCGTCTTCATCTTCACCTGAACACCAGGACTCTCGTCTTCCTGTTCATCTTCATCTGAAGACCAGGATCCTTATCTTCATCTGAAGACCAGGAATCTCATCTTCATCTGAATACCAGGACCTTCATCTTCACTTGAACACCAAGACTCTTGTCTTCATCTTCATCTGTAGACCAGGACTCTCGTCTCCATCTTCACCTGAACACCAGGACTCTCGTCTTCCTGTTCATCTTCATCTGAAGACCAGGATCCTTATCTTCATCTGAAGACCAGGACTCTCATCTTCATCTGAATACCAGGACCTTCATCTTCACTTGAACACCAAGACTCTTGTCTTCATCTTCATCTTCATCTGAAGACCAGGATCCTTATCTTCATCTGAAGACCAGGACTCTCATCTTCATCTGAATACCAGGACCTTCATCTTCACTTGAATACCAAGACTCTTGTCTTCATCCTCATCTGAACACCAGGACCGTCGTCTTCATCTTCATCTGAATACCAGGACCTTCATCTTCACCTGAACACCAAGACTCTCGTCTTCATGTTCATCTTCATCTGAAGACCAGGATCTTCATCTTCATCTGAAGACCAGGACTCTCATCTTCATCTGAAGACCAGGACTCTCATCTTCATCTGAATCCCAGGACCTTCATCTTCACTTGAACACCAAGACTCTTGTCTTCATCTTCATCTGAAGACCAGGACTCTCGTCTACATCTTCACCTGAACACCAGGACTCTCGTCTTCCTGTTCATCTTCATCTGAAGACCAGGATCCTTATCTTCATCTGAAGACCAGGACTCTCATCTTCATCTGAATACCAGGACCTTCATCTTCACTTGAACACCAAGACTCTTGTCTTCATCTTCATCTGAACACCAGGACCCTCGTGTTCATCTTCATCTGAATACCAGGACCTTCATCTTCACCTGAACACCAAGACTCTCGTCTTCATGTTCATCTTCATCTGAAGACCAGGATCATCATCTTCATCTGAAGACCAGGACTCTCATCTTCATCTGAAGACCAGTACTCTCATCTTCACTTGAACACCAAGACTCTTGTCTTCATCTTCATCTGAAGACCAGGACTCTCGTCTACATCTTCACCTGAACACCAGGACTCTCGTCTTCCTGTTCATCTTCATCTGAAGACCAGGATCCTTATCTTCATCTGAAGACCAGGACTCTCATCTTCATCTGAATACCAGGACCTTCATCTTCACTTGAACACCAAGACTCTTGTCTTCATCTTCATCTTCATCAAAAGACCAGGACTCTCATCTTCATCTGAATACCAGGACCTTCATCTTCACTTGAACAGCAAGACTCTTGTCTTCATCTTCATCTGAACACCAGGACCCTCGTGTTCATCTTCATCTGAATACCAGGACCTTCATCTTCACCTGAACACCAAGACTCTCGACTTCATGTTCATCTTCATCTGAAGACCAGGATCATCATCTTCATCTGAAGACCAGGACTCTCATCTTCATCTGAAGACCAGGACCCTCATCTTCATCTGAATCCCAGGACCTTCATCTTCACTTGTACACCAAGACTCTTGTCTTCATCTGAACACCAGGGCCCTCGTCTTCATCTGAAGACCAGGACCTTCATCTGAAGACCAGGACTCTCGTCTTCATCTTCACCTGAACACCAGGACTCTCGTCTTCCTGTTCATCTTCATCTGAACACCAGGACCCTCGTCTTCATCTGAAGACCAGGACTCTCGTCTTCATCTTCACCTGAACACCAGGACTCTCGTCTTCCTGTTCATCTTCATCTGAAGACCAGGATCCTTATCTTCATCTGAAGACCAGGACTCTCATCTTCATCTGAATACCAGGACCTTCATCTTCACTTGAACACCAAGACTCTTGTCTTCATCTTCATCTGAAGACCAGGACTCTCGTCTACATCTTCACCTGAACACCAGGACTCTCGTCTTCCTGTTCATTTTCATCTGAAGACCAGGATCCTTATCTTCATCTGAAGACCAGGACTCTCATCTTCATCTGAATACCAGGACCTTCATCTTCACTTGAACACCAAGACTCTTGTCTTCATCTTCATCTGACGACCAGGACTCTCGTCTTCATCTTCACCTGAACACCAGGACTCTCGTCTTCCTGTTCATCTTCATCTGAATACCCGGATCCTTATCTTCATCTGAAGACCAGGACTCTCATCTTCATCTGAATACCAGGACCTTCATCTTCACTTGAACACCAAGACTCTTGTCTTCATCCTCATCTGAACACCAGGACCCTCGTCTTCATCTTCATCTGAATACCAGGACCTTCATCTTCACCTGAACACCAAGACTCTCGTCTTCATGTTCATCTTCATCTGAAGACCAGGATCTTCATCTTCATCTGAAGACCAGGACTCTCATCTTCATCTGAAGACCAGGACCCTCATCTTCATTTGAATACCAGGACCTTCATCTTCACTTGTACACCAAGACTCTTGTCTTCATCTGAACACCAGGACCCTCGTCTTCATCTGAAGACCAGGACCTTCATCTTCACTTGAACACCAAGACTCTTGTCTTCATCTTCATCTGAACACCAGGACCCTCGTCTTCATCTGAAGACCAGTACTCTCGTCTTCATCTTCACCTGAACACCAGGACTCTCGTCTTCCTTTTCATCTTCATCTGAAGACCAGGATCCTTATCTTCATCTGAAGACCAGGACTCTCATCTTCATCTGAACACCAGGACCTTCATCTTCACTTGAACACCAAGACTCTTGTCTTCATCTTCATCTTCATCTGAAGACCAGGACTCTCGTCTACATCTTCACCTGAACACCAGGACTCTCGTCCTCCTGTTCATCTTCATCCGAAGACCAGGATCCTTATCTTCATCTGAAGACCAGGACTCTCGTCTTCATCTGAATACCAGGACCTTCATCTTCACTTGAACACCAAGACTCTTGTCTTCATCTTCATCTTCATCAAAAGACCAGGACTCTCATCTTCATCTGAATACCAGGACCTTCATCTTCACTTGAACAGCAAGACTCTTGTCTTCATCTTCATCTGAACACCAGGACCCTCGTGTTCATCTTCATCTGAATACCAGGACCTTCATCTTCACCTGAACACCAAGACTCTCGACTTCATGTTCATCTTCATCTGAAGACCAGGATCATCATCTTCATCTGAAGACCAGGACTCTCATCTTCATCTGAAGACCAGGACCCTCATCTTCATCTGAATCCCAGGACCTTCATCTTCACTTGTACACCAAGACTCTTGTCTTCATCTGAACACCAGGGCCCTCGTCTTCATCTGAAGACCAGGACCTTCATCTGAAGACCAGGACTCTCGTCTTCATCTTCACCTGAACACCAGGACTCTCGTCTTCCTGTTCATCTTCATCTGAACACCAGGACCCTCGTCTTCATCTGAAGACCAGGACTCTCGTCTTCATCTTCACCTGAACACCAGGACTCTCGTCTTCCTGTTCATCTTCATCTGAAGACCAGGATCCTTATCTTCATCTGAAGACCAGGACTCTCATCTTCATCTGAATACCAGGACCTTCATCTTCACTTGAACACCAAGACTCTTGTCTTCATCTTCATCTGAAGACCAGGACTCTCGTCTACATCTTCACCTGAACACCAGGACTCTCGTCTTCCTGTTCATCTTCATCTGAATACCCGGATCCTTATCTTCATCTGAAGACCAGGACTCTCGTCTTCCTGTTCATCTTCATCTGAATACCCGGATCCTTATCTTCATCTGAAGACCAGGACTCTCATCTTCATCTGAATACCAGGACCTTCATCTTCACTTGAACACCAAGACTCTTGTCTTCATCCTCATCTGAACACCAGGACCCTCGTCTTCATCTTCATCTGAATACCAGGACCTTCATCTTCACCTGAACACCAAGACTCTCGTCTTCATGTTCATCTTCATCTGAAGACCAGGATCTTCATCTTCATCTGAAGACCAGGACTCTCATCTTCATCTGAAGACCAGGACCCTCATCTTCATTTGAATACCAGGACCTTCATCTTCACTTGTACACCAAGACTCTTGTCTTCATCTGAACAGCAGGACCCTCGTCTTCATCTGAAGACCAGGACCTTCATCTTCACTTGAACACCAAGACTCTTGTCTTCATCTTCATCTGAACACCAGGACCCTCGTCTTCATCTGAAGACCAGTACTCTCGTCTTCATCTTCACCTGAACACCAGGACTCTCGTCTTCCTTTTCATCTTCATCTGAAGACCAGGATCCTCATCTTCATCTGAACACCAGGACCTTCATCTTCACTTGAACACCAAGACTCTTGTCTTCATCTTCATCTTCATCTGAAGACCAGGACTCTCGTCTACATCTTCACCTGAACACCAGGACTCTCGTCCTCCTGTTCATCTTCATCCGAAGACCAGGATCCTTATCTTCATCTGAAGACCAGGACTCTCGTCTTCATCTGAATACCAGGACCTTCATCTTCATTTGAACACCAAGACTCTTGTCTTCATCTTCATCTGAAGACCAGGACTCTCGTCTACATCTTCACCTGAACACCAGGACTCTCATCTTCCTGTTCATCTTCATCTGAAGACCAGGATCCTTATCTTCATCTGAAGACCAGGACTCTCATCTTCATCTGAATACCAGGACCTTCATCTTCACTTGAACACCAAGACTCTTGTCTTCATCTTCATCTGAAGACCAGGACTCTCGTCTTCATCTTCACCTGAACACCAGGACTCTCGTCTTCCTGTTCATCTTCATCTGAAGACCAGGATCCTTATCTTCATCTGAAGACCAAACTCTCATCTTCATCTGAATACCAGGACCTTCATCTTCACTTGAACACCAAGACTCTTGTCTTCATCTTCATCTTCATCTGAAGACCAGGACTCTCGTCTTCATCTTCACCTGAACACCAGGACTCTCATCTTCCTGTTCATCTTCATCTGAAGACCAGGATCCTTATCTTCATCTGAAGACCAGGACTCTCATCTTCATCTGAATACCAGGACCTTCATCTTCACTTGAACACCAAGACTCTTGTCTTCATCCTCATCTGAACACCAGGACCCTCGTCTTCATCTTCATCTGAATAGCAGGACCTTCATCTTCACCTGAACACCAAGACTCTCGTCTTCATGTTCATCTTCATCTGAAGACCAGGATCTTCATCTTCATCTGAAGACCAGGACTCTCATCTTCATCTGAAGACCAGGACCCTCATCTTCATCTGAAGACCAGGACCCTCATCTTCATCTGAACACCAAGACTCTCGTCTTCATGTTCATCTTCATCTGAAGACCAGGACTCTCATCTTCATCTGAAGACCAGGACCCTCATCTTCATCTGAATCCCAGGACCTTCATCTTCACTTGTACACCAAGACTCTTGTCTTCATCTGAACACCAGGGCCCTCGTCTTCATCTGAAGACCAGGACCTTCATCTGAAGACCAGGACTCTCGTCCTCATCTTCAACTGAACACCAGGACTCTCGTCTTCCTGTTCATCTTCATCTGAAGACCAGGATCCTTGTCTTCATCTGAAGACCAGGACTCTCATCTTCATCTGAATACCAGGACCTTCATCTTCACTTGAACACCAAGACTCTTGTCTTCATCTTCATCTTCATCTGAAGACCAGGACTCTCGTCTTCATCTTCACCTGAACACCAGGACTCTCATCTTCCTGTTCATCTTCATCTAAAGACCAGGATCCTTATCTTCATCTGAAGACCAAGACTCTCATCTTCATCTGAAGACCAGGACCCTCATCTTCATCTGAATACCAGGACTTTCATCTTCACTTGTACACGAAGACTCTTGTCTTCATCCTGAACACCAGGACCCTCGTCTTCATCTGAAGACCAGGACTCTCGTCTTCATCTTCACCTGAACACCAGGACTCTCGTCTTCCTTTTCATCTTCATCTGAAGACCAGGATCCTTATCTTCATCTGAAGACCAGGACTCTCATCTTCATCTTAACACCAGGACCTTCATCTTCACTTGAATACCAAGACTCTTGTCTTCATCTGAAGACCAGGACTCTCGTCTTCATCTGAAGACCAGGACTCTCGTCTTCATCTTCAGCTGAACACCAGGACCCTGGTCTTCATCTTCATCTGAATACCAGGACCTTCATCTTCACCTGAACACCAAGACTCTTGTCTTCATCTGAAGACCAGGACTCTCGTCTTCATCTGAATACCAGGACCTTCATCTTCACTTGAACACCAGGACCCTCGTCTTCATCTTCATCTGAATTCCAGGACCTTCATCTTCACCTGAACACCAAGACTCTCGTCTTCATGTTCATCTTCATCTGAAGACCAGGATCTTCATCTTCATCTGAACACCAGGACTCTCATCTTCATCTGAAGACCAGGACCCTCATCTTCATCTGAATACCAGGACCTTCATCTTCACTTGTACACCAAGACTCTTGTCTTCATCTGAACACCAGGACCCTCGTCTTCATCTGAAGACCAGGACCTTCATCTTCACTTGAACACCAAGACTCTTGTCTTCATCTTCTTCTGAACACCAGGACCCTCGTCTTCATCTGAAGACCAGGACTCTCGTCTTCATCTTCACCTGAACACCAGGACTCTCGTCTTCCTTTTCATCTTCATCTGAAGACCAGGATCCTTATCTTCATCTGAAGACCAGGACTCTCATCTTCATCTGAACACCAGGACCTTCATCTTCACTTGAACACCAAGACACTTGTCTTCATCTGAAGACCAGGACTCTCGTCTTCATCTGAAGACCAGGACTCTCGTCTTCATCTTCAGCTGAACACCAGGACCCTGGTCTTCATCTTCATCTGAATACCAGGACCTTCATCTTCACCTGAACACCAAGACTCTTGTCTTCATCTGAAGACCAGGACTCTCGTCTTCATCTGAATACCAGGACCTTCATCTTCACTTGAACACCAGGACCCTCGTCTTCATCTTCATCTGAATTCCAGGACCTTCATCTTCACCTGAACACCAAGACTCTCGTCTTCATGTTCATCTTCATCTAGATACCAGGACTTTCATCTTCACTTGAACACCAAGACTCTTGTCTTCATCTTCATCTGAAGACCAGGACTCTCGTCTACATCTTCACCTGAACACCAGGACTCTCGTCTTCCTGTTCATCTTCATCTGAAGACCAGGATCCTTATCTTCATCTGAAGACCAGGACTCTCATCTTCATCTGAATACCAGGACCTTCATCTTCACTTGAACACCAAGACTCTTGTCTTCATCTTCATCTGAAGACCAGGACTCTCGTCTTCATCTTCACCTGAACACCAGGACTCTCATCTTCCTGTTCATCTTCATCTAAAGACCAGGATCCTTATCTTCATCTGAAGACCAAGACTCTCATCTTCATCTGAAGACCAGGACCCTCATCTTCATCTGAATACCAGGACTTTCATCTTCACTTGTACACGAAGACTCTTGTCTTCATCTGAACACCAGGACCCTCGTCTTCATCTGAAGACCAGGACTCTCGTCTTCATCTTCACCTGAACACCAGGACTCTCGTCTTCCTTTTCATCTTCATCTGAAGACCAGGATCCTTATCTTCATCTGAAGACCAGGACTCTCATCTTCATCTGAACACCAGGACCTTCATCTTCACTTGAACACCAAGACTCTTGTCTTCATCTGAAGACCAGGACTCTCGTCTTCATCTGAAGACCAGGACTCTCGTCTTCATCTGAAGACCAGGACTCTCGTCTTCATCTTCAGCTGAACACCAGGACCCTGGTCTTCATCTTCATCTGAATACCAGGACCTTCATCTTCACCTGAACACCAAGACTCTTGTCTTCATCTGAAGACCAGGACTCTCGTCTTCATCTGAATACCAGGACCTTCATCTTCACTTGAACACCAGGGACCTCGTCTTCATCTTCATCTGAATTCCAGGACCTTCATCTTCACCTGAACACCAAGACTCTCGTCTTCATGTTCATCTTCATCTGAAGACCAGGATCTTCATCTTCATCTGAACACCAGGACTCTCATCTTCATCTGAACACCAGGACCCTCATCTTCATCTGAAGACCAGGACCTTCATCTTCACTTGAACACCAAGACTCTTGTCTTCATCTTCGTCTGAACACCAGGACCCTCGTCTTCATCTGAAGACCAGGACTCTCGTCTTCATCTTCACCTGAACACCAGGACTCTCGTCTTCCTGTTCATCTTCATCTGAAGACCAGGATCCTTATCTTCATCTGAAGACCAGGACTCTCATCTTCATCTGAATACCAGGACCTTCATCTTCACTTGAACACCAAGACTCTTGTCTTCATCTTCATCTGACGACCAGGACTCTCGTCTTCATCTTCACCTGAACACCAGGACTCTCGTCTTCCTGTTCATCTTCATCTGTAGACCAGGATCCTTATATTCATCTGAAGACCAGGACTCTCATCTTCATCTAGATACCAGGACTTTCATCTTCACTTGAACACCAAGACTCTTGTCTTCATCTTCATCTGAAGACCAGGACTCTCGTCTACATCTTCACCTGAACACCAGGACTCTCGTCTTCCTGTTCATCTTCATCTGAAGACCAGGACTCTCGTCTTCATCTTCACCTGAACACCAGGACTCTCGTCTTCCTGTTCATCTTCATCTGAAGACCAGGACTCTCATCTTCATCTGAATACCAGGACCTTCATCTTCACTTGAACACCAAGACTCTTGTCTTCATCTTCATCTTCATCTGAAGACCAGGACTCTCGTCTACATCTTCACCTGAACACCAGGACTCTCGTCTTCCTGTTCATCTTCATCTGAAGACCAGGATCCTTATCTTCATCTGAAGACCAGGACTCTCATCTTCATCTGAATACCAGGACCTTCATCTTCACTTGAACACTAAGACTCTTGTCTTCATCTTCATCTCCATCTGACGACCAGGACTCTGGTCTTCATCTTCACCTGAACACCAGGACTCTCGTCTTCCTGTTCATCTTCATCTGAAGACCAGGATCCTTATCTTCATCTGAAGACCAGGACTCTCATCTTCATCTGAATACCAGGACCTTCATCTTCACTTGAACACCAAGACTCTTGTCTTCATCTTCATCTGAACACCAGGACCCTCGTGTTCATCTTCATCTGAATACCAGGACCTTCATCTTCACCTAAACACCAAGACTCTCGTCTTCATGTTCATCTTCATCTGAAGACCAGGATCTTCATCTTCATCTGAAGAACAGGACTCTCATCTTCATGTGAAGACCAGGACCCTCATCTTCATCTGAATCCCAGGACCTTCATCTTCACTTGTACACCAAGACTCTTGTCTTCATCTGAACACCAGGGCCCTCGTCTTCATCTGAAGACCAGGACCTTCATCTGAAGACCAGGACTCTCGTCTTCATCTTCACCTGAACACCAGTACTCTCGTCTTCCTGTTCATCTTCATCTGAAGACCAGGATCCTTATCTTCATCTGAAGACCAGGACTCTCATCTTCATCTGGATACCAGGACTTTCATCTTCACTTGAACACCAAGACACTTGTCTTCATCTTCATCTTCATCTGAAGACCAGGACTCTCGTCTACATCTTCACCTGAACACCAGGACTCTCGTCTTCCTGTTCATCTTCATCTGAAGACCAGGATCCTTATCTTCATCTGAAGACCAGGACTCTCATCTTCATCTGAATACCAGGACCTTCATCTTCACTTGAACACCAAGACTCTTGTCTTCATCTGAAGACCAGGACTCTCGTCTTCATCTTCACTTGAACACCAGGACTCTCGTCTTCCTGTTCATCTTCATCTGAAGACCAGGATCCTTATCTTCATATGAAGACCAGGACTCTCATCTTCATCTGAAGACCAGGACCCTCATCTTCATCTGAATACCAGGACCTTCATCTTCACTTGTACACCAAGACTCTTGTCTTCATCTGAACACCAGGACCCTCGTCTTCATCTGAAGACCAGGACCTTCATCTTCACTTGAACACCAAGACTCTTGTCTTCATCTTCTTCTGAACACCAGGACCCTCGTCTTCATCTGAAGACCAGGACTCTCGTCTACATCTTCACCTGAACACCAGGACTCTCGTCTTCCTTTTCATCTTCATCTGAAGACCAGGATCCTTATCTTCATCTGAAGACCAGGACTCTCATCTTCATCTGAATACCAGGACCTTCATCTTCACTTGAACACCAAGACTCTTGTCTTCATCTTCATCTGAACACCAGGACCCTCGTGTTCATCTTCATCTGAATACCAGGACCTTCAACTTCACCTAAACACCAAGACTCTCGTCTTCATGTTCATCTTCATCTGAAGAACAGGACTCTCATCTTCATGTGAAGACCAGGACCCTCATCTTCATCTGAATCCCAGGACCTTCATCTTCACTTGTACACCAAGACTCTTGTCTTCATCTGAACACCAGGGCCCTCGTCTTCATCTGAAGACCAGGACCTTCATCTGAAGACCAGGACTCTCGTCTTCATCTTCACCTGAACACCAGGACTCTCGTCTTCCTGTTCATCTTCATCTGAAGACCAGGATCCTTATCTTCATCTGAAGACCAGGACTCTCATCTTCATCTGAATACCAGGACCTTCATCTTCACTTGAACACCAAGACTCTTGTCTTCATCTTTATCTTCATCTGAAGACCAGGATCCTTATCTTCATCTGAAGACCAGGACTCTCATCTTCATCTGAATACCAGGACCTTCATCTTCACTTGAACACCAAGACTCTTGTCTTCATCTTCATCTGAAGACCAGGACTCTCGTCTACATCTTCACCTGAACACCAGGACTCTCGTCTTCCTGTTCATCTTCATCTGAAGACCAGGATGCTTATCTTCATCTGAAGACCAGGACTCTCATCTTCATCTGAATACCAGGACCTTCATCTTCACCTGAACACCAAGACTCTCGTCTTCATGTTCATCTTCATCTGAAGACCAGGATCTTCATCTTCATCTGAAGACCAGGACTCTCATCTTCATCTGAAGACCAGGACTCTCATCTTCATCTGAATCCCAGGACCTTCATCTTCACTTGAACACCAAGACTCTTGTCTTCATCTTCACCTGAACACCAGGACTCTCGTCTTCCTGTTCATCTTCATCTGAAGACCAGGATCCTTATCTTCATCTGAAGACCAGGACTCTCATCTTCATCTGAATACCAGGACCTTCATCTTCACTTGAACACCAAGACTCTTGTCTTCATCTTCATCTTCATCTGAAGACCAGGACTCTCGTCTACATCTTCACCTGAACACCAGGACTCTCATCTTCCTGTTCATCTTCATCTGAAGACCAGGATCCTTATCTTCATCTGAAGACCAGGACTCTCATCTTCATCTGAATACCAGGACCTTCATCTTCACTTGAACACCAAGACTCTTGTCTTCATCTTCATCTTCATCTGAAGACCAGGACTCTCGTCTTCATCTTCACCTGAACACCAGGACTCTCGTCTTCCTGTTCATCTTCATCCTAAGACCAGGATCCTTATCTTCATCTGAAGACCAGGACTCTCATCTTCATCTGAATACCAGGACCTTCATCTTCACTTGAACACCAAGACTCGTCTTCATCTTCATCTTCATCTGAAGACCAGGACTCTCGTCTTCATCTTCACCTGAACACCAGGACTCTCATCTTCCTGTTCATCTTCATCTGAAGACCAGGATCCTTATCTTCATCTGAAGACCAGGACTCTCATCTTCATCTGAATACCAGGACCTTCATCTTCACTTGAACACCAAGACTCTTGTCTTCATCCTCATCTGAACACCAGGACCTTCGTCTTCATCTTCATCTGAATAGCAGGACCTTCATCTTCACCTGAACACCAAGACTCTCGTCTTCATGTTCATCTTCATCTGAAGACCAGGATCTTCATCTTCATCTGAAGACCAGGACTCTCATCTTCATCTGAAGACCAGGACCCTCATCTTCATCTGAAGACCAGGACCCTCATCTTCATCTGAATACCAGGACCTTCATCTTCACTTGTACACCAAGACTCTTGTCTTCATCTGAACACCAGGACCCTCGTCTTCATCTGAAGACCAGGACCTTCATCTTCACTTGAACACCAAGACTCTTGTCTTCATCTTCTTCTGAACACCAGGACCCTCATCTTCATCTGACGACCAGGACTCTCGTCTTCATCTTCACCTGAACACCAGGACTCTCGTCTTCCTGTTCATCTTCATCTGTAGACCAGGATCCTTATCTTCATCTGAAGACCAGGACTCTCATCTTCATCTAGATACCAGGACTTTCATCTTCACTTGAACACCAAGACTCTTGTCTTCATCTTCATCTTCATCTGAAGACCAGGACTCTCGTCTACATCTTCACCTGAACACCAGGACTCTCGTCTTCCTGTTCATCTTCATCTGAAGAGCAGGATCCTTATCTTCATCTGAAGACCAGGACTCTCATCTTCATCTGAATACCAGGACCTTCATCTTCACTTGAACACCAAGACTCTTGTCTTCATCTTCATCTGAAGACCAGGACTCTCGTCTTCATCTTCACCTGAACACCAGGACTCTCATCTTCCTGTTCATCTTCATCTAAAGACCAGGATCCTTATCTTCATCTGAAGACCAAGACTCTCATCTTCATCTGAAGACCAGGACCCTCATCTTCATCTGAATACCAGGACTTTCATCTTCACTTGTACACGAAGACTCTTGTCTTCATCTGAACACCAGGACCCTCGTCTTCATCTGAAGACCAGGACTCTCGTCTTCATCTTCACCTGAACACCAGGACTCTCGTTTTCCTTTTCATCTTCATCTGAAGACCAGGATCCTTATCTTCATCTGAAGACCAGGACTCTCATCTTCATCTGAACACCAGGACCTTCATCTTCACTTGAACACCAAGACTCTTGTCTTCATCTGAAGACCAGGACTCTCGTCTTCATCTGAAGACCAGGACTCTCGTCTTCATCTTCAGCTGAACACCAGGACCCTGGTCTTCATCTTCATCTGAATACCAGGACCTTCATCTTCACCTGAACACCAAGACTCTTGTCTTCATCTGAAGACCAGGACTCTCGTCTTCATCTGAATACCAGGACCTTCATCTTCACTTGAACACCAGGACCCTCGTCTTCATCTTCATCTGAATTCCAGGACCTTCATCTTCACCTGAACACCAAGACTCTCGTCTTCATGTTCATCTTCATCTGAAGACCAGGATCTTCATCTTCATCTGAACACCAGGACTCTCATCTTCATCTGAACACCAGGACCCTCATCTTCATCTGAAGACCAGGACCTTCATCTTCACTTGAACACCAAGACTCTTGTCTTCATCTTCTTCTGAACACCAGGACCCTCGTCTTCATCTGAAGACCAGGACTCTCGTCTTCATCTTCACCTGAACACCAGGACTCTCGTCTTCCTGTTCATCTTCATCTGAAGACCAGGATCCTTATCTTCATCTGAAGACCAGGACTCTCATCTTCATCTGAATACCAGGACCTTCATCTTCACTTGAACACCAAGACTCTTGTCTTCATCTTCATCTGACGACCAGGACTCTCGTCTTCATCTTCACCTGAACACCAGGACTCTCGTCTTCCTGTTCATCTTCATCTGAAGAGCAGGATCCTTATCTTCATCTGAAGACCAGGACTCTCATCTTCATCTGAATACCAGGACCTTCATCTTCACTTGAACACCAAGACTCTTGTCTTCATCTTCATCTTCATCTGAAGACCAGGACTCTCGTCTTCATCTTCACCTGAACACCAGGACTCTCATCTTCCTGTTCATCTTCATCTAAAGACCAGGATCCTTATCTTCATCTGAAGACCAAGACTCTCATCTTCATCTGAAGACCAGGACCCTCATCTTCATCTGAATACCAGGACTTTCATCTTCACTTGTACACGAAGACTCTTGTCTTCATCTGAACACCAGGACCCTCGTCTTCATCTGAAGACCAGGACTCTCGTCTTCATCTTCACCTGAACACCAGGACTCTCGTTTTCCTTTTCATCTTCATCTGAAGACCAGGATCCTTATCTTCATCTGAAGACCAGGACTCTCATCTTCATCTGAACACCAGGACCTTCATCTTCACTTGAACACCAAGACTCTTGTCTTCATCTGAAGACCAGGACTCTCGTCTTCATCTGAAGACCAGGACTCTCGTCTTCATCTGAAGACCAGGACTCTCGTCTTCATCTTCAGCTGAACACCAGGACCCTGGTCTTCATCTTCATCTGAATACCAGGACCTTCATCTTCACCTGAACACCAAGACTCTTGTCTTCATCTGAAGACCAGGACTCTCGTCTTCATCTGAATACCAGGACCTTCATCTTCACTTGAACACCAGGACCCTCGTCTTCATCTTCATCTGAATTCCAGGACCTTCATCTTCACCTGAACACCAAGACTCTCGTCTTCATGTTCATCTTCATCTGAAGACCAGGATCTTCATCTTCATCTGAACACCAGGACTCTCATCTTCATCTGAACACCAGGACCCTCATCTTCATCTGAAGACCAGGACCTTCATCTTCACTTGAACACCAAGACTCTTGTCTTCATCTTCTTCTGAACACCAGGACCCTCGTCTTCATCTGAAGACCAGGACTCTCGTCTTCATCTTCACCTGAACACCAGGACTCTCGTCTTCCTGTTCATCTTCATCTGAAGACCAGGATCCTTATCTTCATCTGAAGACCAGGACTCTCATCTTCATCTGAATACCAGGACCTTCATCTTCACTTGAACACCAAGACTCTTGTCTTCATCTTCATCTGACGACCAGGACTCTCGTCTTCATCTTCACCTGAACACCAGGACTCTCGTCTTCCTGTTCATCTTCATCTGTAGACCAGGATCCTTATATTCATCTGAAGACCAGGACTCTCATCTTCATCTAGATACCAGGACTTTCATCTTCACTTGAACACCAAGACTCTTGTCTTCATCTTCATCTGAAGACCAGGACTCTCGTCTACATCTTCACCTGAACACCAGGACTCTCGTCTTCCTGTTCATCTTCATCTGAAGACCAGGACTCTCATCTTCATCTGAATACCAGGACCTTCATCTTCACTTTAACACCAAGACTCTTGTCTTCATCTGAAGACCAGGACTCTCGTCTTCATCTTCACCTGAACACCAGGACTCTCGTCTTCCTGTTCATCTTCATCTGAAGACCAGGACTCTCATCTTCATCTGAATACCAGGACCTTCATCTTCACTTGAACACCAAGACTCTTGTCTTCATCTTCATCTTCATCTGAAGACCAGGACTCTCGTCTACATCTTCACCTGAACACCAGGACTCTCGTCTTCCTGTTCATCTTCATCTGAAGACCAGGATCCTTATCTTCATCTGAAGACCAGGACTCTCATCTTCATCTGAATACCAGGACCTTCATCTTCACTTGAACACTAAGACTCTTGTCTTCATCTTCATCTCCATCTGACGACCAGGACTCTGGTCTTCATCTTCACCTGAACACCAGGACTCTCGTCTTCCTGTTCATCTTCATCTGAAGACCAGGATCCTTATCTTCATCTGAAGACCAGGACTCTCATCTTCATCTGAATACCAGGACCTTCATCTTCACTTGAACACCAAGACTCTTGTCTTCATCTTCATCTGAACACCAGGACCCTCGTGTTCATCTTCATCTGAATACCAGGACCTTCATCTTCACCTAAACACCAAGACTCTCGTCTTCATGTTCATCTTCATCTGAAGACCAGGATCTTCATCTTCATCTGAAGAACAGGACTCTCATCTTCATGTGAAGACCAGGACCCTCATCTTCATCTGAATCCCAGGACCTTCATCTTCACTTGTACACCAAGACTCTTGTCTTCATCTGAACACCAGGGCCCTCGTCTTCATCTGAAGACCAGGACCTTCATCTGAAGACCAGGACTCTCGTCTTCATCTTCACCTGAACACCAGTACTCTCGTCTTCCTGTTCATCTTCATCTGAAGACCAGGATCCTTATCTTCATCTGAAGACCAGGACTCTCATCTTCATCTGGATACCAGGACTTTCATCTTCACTTGAACACCAAGACACTTGTCTTCATCTTCATCTTCATCTGAAGACCAGGACTCTCGTCTACATCTTCACCTGAACACCAGGACTCTCGTCTTCCTGTTCATCTTCATCTGAAGACCAGGATCCTTATCTTCATCTGAAGACCAGGACTCTCATCTTCATCTGAATACCAGGACCTTCATCTTCACTTGAACACCAAGACTCTTGTCTTCATCTGAAGACCAGGACTCTCGTCTTCATCTTCACTTGAACACCAGGACTCTCGTCTTCCTGTTCATCTTCATCTGAAGACCAGGATCCTTATCTTCATATGAAGACCAGGACTCTCATCTTCATCTGAAGACCAGGACCCTCATCTTCATCTGAATACCAGGACCTTCATCTTCACTTGTACACCAAGACTCTTGTCTTCATCTGAACACCAGGACCCTCGTCTTCATCTGAAGACCAGGACCTTCATCTTCACTTGAACACCAAGACTCTTGTCTTCATCTTCTTCTGAACACCAGGACCCTCGTCTTCATCTGAAGACCAGGACTCTCGTCTACATCTTCACCTGAACACCAGGACTCTCGTCTTCCTTTTCATCTTCATCTGAAGACCAGGATCCTTATCTTCATCTGAAGACCAGGACTCTCATCTTCATCTGAATACCAGGACCTTCATCTTCACTTGAACACCAAGACTCTTGTCTTCATCTTCATCTGAACACCAGGACCCTCGTGTTCATCTTCATCTGAATACCAGGACCTTCAACTTCACCTAAACACCAAGACTCTCGTCTTCATGTTCATCTTCATCTGAAGAACAGGACTCTCATCTTCATGTGAAGACCAGGACCCTCATCTTCATCTGAATCCCAGGACCTTCATCTTCACTTGTACACCAAGACTCTTGTCTTCATCTGAACACCAGGGCCCTCGTCTTCATCTGAAGACCAGGACCTTCATCTGAAGACCAGGAATCTCGTCTTCATCTTCACCTGAACACCAGGACTCTCGTCTTCCTGTTCATCTTCATCTGAAGACCAGGATCCTTATCTTCATCTGAAGACCAGGACTCTCATCTTCATCTGAATACCAGGACCTTCATCTTCACTTGAACACCAAGACTCTTGTCTTCATCTTTATCTTCATCTGAAGACCAGGATCCTTATCTTCATCTGAAGACCAGGACTCTCATCTTCATCTGAATACCAGGACCTTCATCTTCACTTGAACACCAAGACTCTTGTCTTCATCTTCATCTGAAGACCAGGACTCTCGTCTACATCTTCACCTGAACACCAGGACTCTCGTCTTCCTGTTCATCTTCATCTGAAGACCAGGATGCTTATCTTCATCTGAAGACCAGGACTCTCATCTTCATCTGAATACCAGGACCTTCATCTTCACCTGAACACCAAGACTCTCGTCTTCATGTTCATCTTCATCTGAAGACCAGGATCTTCATCTTCATCTGAAGACCAGGACTCTCATCTTCATCTGAAGACCAGGACTCTCATCTTCATCTGAATCCCAGGACCTTCATCTTCACTTGAACACCAAGACTCTTGTCTTCATCTTCACCTGAACACCAGGACTCTCGTCTTCCTGTTCATCTTCATCTGAAGACCAGGATCCTTATCTTCATCTGAAGACCAGGACTCTCATCTTCATCTGAATACCAGGACCTTCATCTTCACTTGAACACCAAGACTCTTGTCTTCATCTTCATCTTCATCTGAAGACCAGGACTCTCGTCTACATCTTCACCTGAACACCAGGACTCTCATCTTCCTGTTCATCTTCATCTGAAGACCAGGATCCTTATCTTCATCTGAAGACCAGGACTCTCATCTTCATCTGAATACCAGGACCTTCATCTTCACTTGAACACCAAGACTCTTGTCTTCATCTTCATCTGAAGACCAGGACTCTCGTCTTCATCTTCACCTGAACACCAGGACTCTCGTCTTCCTGTTCATCTTCATCCTAAGACCAGGATCCTTATCTTCATCTGAAGACCAGGACTCTCATCTTCATCTGAATACCAGGACCTTCATCTTCACTTGAACACCAAGACTCGTCTTCATCTTCATCTTCATCTGAAGACCAGGACTCTCGTCTTCATCTTCACCTGAACACCAGGACTCTCATCTTCCTGTTCATCTTCATCTGAAGACCAGGATCCTTATCTTCATCTGAAGACCAGGACTCTCATCTTCATCTGAATACCAGGACCTTCATCTTCACTTGAACACCAAGACTCTTGTCTTCATCCTCATCTGAACACCAGGACCTTCGTCTTCATCTTCATCTGAATAGCAGGACCTTCATCTTCACCTGAACACCAAGACTCTCGTCTTCATGTTCATCTTCATCTGAAGACCAGGATCTTCATCTTCATCTGAAGACCAGGACTCTCATCTTCATCTGAAGACCAGGACCCTCATCTTCATCTGAAGACCAGGACCCTCATCTTCATCTGAATACCAGGACCTTCATCTTCACTTGTACACCAAGACTCTTGTCTTCATCTGAACACCAGGACCCTCGTCTTCATCTGAAGACCAGGACCTTCATCTTCACTTGAACACCAAGACTCTTGTCTTCATCTTCTTCTGAACACCAGGACCCTCATCTTCATCTGACGACCAGGACTCTCGTCTTCATCTTCACCTGAACACCAGGACTCTCGTCTTCCTGTTCATCTTCATCTGTAGACCAGGATCCTTATCTTCATCTGAAGACCAGGACTCTCATCTTCATCTAGATACCAGGACTTTCATCTTCACTTGAACACCAAGACTCTTGTCTTCATCTTCATCTTCATCTGAAGACCAGGACTCTCGTCTACATCTTCACCTGAACACCAGGACTCTCGTCTTCCTGTTCATCTTCATCTGAAGAGCAGGATCCTTATCTTCATCTGAAGACCAGGACTCTCATCTTCATCTGAATACCAGGACCTTCATCTTCACTTGAACACCAAGACTCTTGTCTTCATCTTCATCTGAAGACCAGGACTCTCGTCTTCATCTTCACCTGAACACCAGGACTCTCATCTTCCTGTTCATCTTCATCTAAAGACCAGGATCCTTATCTTCATCTGAAGACCAAGACTCTCATCTTCATCTGAAGACCAGGACCCTCATCTTCATCTGAATACCAGGACTTTCATCTTCACTTGTACACGAAGACTCTTGTCTTCATCTGAACACCAGGACCCTCGTCTTCATCTGAAGACCAGGACTCTCGTCTTCATCTTCACCTGAACACCAGGACTCTCGTTTTCCTTTTCATCTTCATCTGAAGACCAGGATCCTTATCTTCATCTGAAGACCAGGACTCTCATCTTCATCTGAACACCAGGACCTTCATCTTCACTTGAACACCAAGACTCTTGTCTTCATCTGAAGACCAGGACTCTCGTCTTCATCTGAAGACCAGGACTCTCGTCTTCATCTTCAGCTGAACACCAGGACCCTGGTCTTCATCTTCATCTGAATACCAGGACCTTCATCTTCACCTGAACACCAAGACTCTTGTCTTCATCTGAAGACCAGGACTCTCGTCTTCATCTGAATACCAGGACCTTCATCTTCACTTGAACACCAGGACCCTCGTCTTCATCTTCATCTGAATTCCAGGACCTTCATCTTCACCTGAACACCAAGACTCTCGTCTTCATGTTCATCTTCATCTGAAGACCAGGATCTTCATCTTCATCTGAACACCAGGACTCTCATCTTCATCTGAACACCAGGACCCTCATCTTCATCTGAAGACCAGGACCTTCATCTTCACTTGAACACCAAGACTCTTGTCTTCATCTTCTTCTGAACACCAGGACCCTCGTCTTCATCTGAAGACCAGGACTCTCGTCTTCATCTTCACCTGAACACCAGGACTCTCGTCTTCCTGTTCATCTTCATCTGAAGACCAGGATCCTTATCTTCATCTGAAGACCAGGACTCTCATCTTCATCTGAATACCAGGACCTTCATCTTCACTTGAACACCAAGACTCTTGTCTTCATCTTCATCTGACGACCAGGACTCTCGTCTTCATCTTCACCTGAACACCAGGACTCTCGTCTTCCTGTTCATCTTCATCTGAAGAGCAGGATCCTTATCTTCATCTGAAGACCAGGACTCTCATCTTCATCTGAATACCAGGACCTTCATCTTCACTTGAACACCAAGACTCTTGACTTCATCTTCATCTTCATCTGAAGACCAGGACTCTCGTCTTCATCTTCACCTGAACACCAGGACTCTCATCTTCCTGTTCATCTTCATCTAAAGACCAGGATCCTTATCTTCATCTGAAGACCAAGACTCTCATCTTCATCTGAAGACCAGGACCCTCATCTTCATCTGAATACCAGGACTTTCATCTTCACTTGTACACGAAGACTCTTGTCTTCATCTGAACACCAGGACCCTCGTCTTCATCTGAAGACCAGGACTCTCGTCTTCATCTTCACCTGAACACCAGGACTCTCGTTTTCCTTTTCATCTTCATCTGAAGACCAGGATCCTTATCTTCATCTGAAGACCAGGACTCTCATCTTCATCTGAACACCAGGACCTTCATCTTCACTTGAACACCAAGACTCTTGTCTTCATCTGAAGACCAGGACTCTCGTCTTCATCTGAAGACCAGGACTCTCGTCTTCATCTGAAGACCAGGACTCTCGTCTTCATCTTCAGCTGAACACCAGGACCCTGGTCTTCATCTTCATCTGAATACCAGGACCTTCATCTTCACCTGAACACCAAGACTCTTGTCTTCATCTGAAGACCAGGACTCTCGTCTTCATCTGAATACCAGGACCTTCATCTTCACTTGAACACCAGGACCCTCGTCTTCATCTTCATCTGAATTCCAGGACCTTCATCTTCACCTGAACACCAAGACTCTCGTCTTCATGTTCATCTTCATCTGAAGACCAGGATCTTCATCTTCATCTGAACACCAGGACTCTCATCTTCATCTGAACACCAGGACCCTCATCTTCATCTGAAGACCAGGACCTTCATCTTCACTTGAACACCAAGACTCTTGTCTTCATCTTCTTCTGAACACCAGGACCCTCGTCTTCATCTGAAGACCAGGACTCTCGTCTTCATCTTCACCTGAACACCAGGACTCTCGTCTTCCTGTTCATCTTCATCTGAAGACCAGGATCCTTATCTTCATCTGAAGACCAGGACTCTCATCTTCATCTGAATACCAGGACCTTCATCTTCACTTGAACACCAAGACTCTTGTCTTCATCTTCATCTGACGACCAGGACTCTCGTCTTCATCTTCACCTGAACACCAGGACTCTCGTCTTCCTGTTCATCTTCATCTGTAGACCAGGATCCTTATCTTCATCTGAAGACCAGGACTCTCATCTTCATCTAGATACCAGGACTTTCATCTTCACTTGAACACCAAGACTCTTGTCTTCATCTTCATCTTCATCTGAAGACCAGGACTCTCGTCTACATCTTCACCTGAACACCAGGACTCTCGTCTTCCTGTTCATCTTCATCTGAAGAGCAGGATCCTTATCTTCATCTGAAGACCAGGACTCTTATCTTCATCTGAATACCAGGACCTTCATCTTCACTTGAACACCAAGACTCTTGTCTTCATCTTCATCTTCATCTGAAGACCAGGACTCTCGTCTTCATCTTCACCTGAACACCAGGACTCTCATCTTCCTGTTCATCTTCATCTAAAGACCAGGATCCTTATCTTCATCTGAAGACCAAGACTCTCATCTTCATCTGAAGACCAGGACCTTCATCTTCACTTGAACACTAAGACTCTTGTCTTCATCTTCATCTGACGACCAGGACTCTGGTCTTCATCTTCACCTGAACACCAGGACTCTCGTCTTCCTGTTCATCTTCATCTGAAGACCAGGATCCTTATCTTCATCTGAAGACCAGGACTCTCATCTTCATCTGAACACCAGGACCTTCATCTTCACTTGAACACCAAGACTCTTGTCTTCATCTGAAGACCAGGACTCTCGTCTTCATCTGAAGACCAGGACTCTCGTCTTCATCTTCAGCTGAACACCAGGACCCTGGTCTTCATCTTCATCTGAATACCAGGACCTTCATCTTCACCTGAACACCAAGACTCTTGTCTTCATCTGAAGACCAGGACTCTCGTCTTCATCTGAATACCAGGACCTTCATCTTCACTTGAACACCAGGACCCTCGTCTTCATCTTCATCTGAATTCCAGGACCTTCATCTTCACCTGAACACCAAGACTCTCGTCTTCATGTTCATCTTCATCTGAAGACCAGGATCTTCATCTTCATCTGAACACCAGGACTCTCATCTTCATCTGAACACCAGGACCCTCATCTTCATCTGAAGACCAGGACCTTCATCTTCACTTGAACACCAAGACTCTTGTCTTCATCTTCTTCTGAACACCAGGACCCTCGTCTTCATCTGAAGACCAGGACTCTCGTCTTCACCTTCACCTGAACACCAGGACTCTCGTCTTCCTGTTCATCTTCATCTGAAGACCAGGATCCTTATCTTCATCTGAAGACCAGGACTCTCATCTTCATCTGAATACCAGGACCTTCATCTTCACTTGAACACCAAGACTCTTGTCTTCATCTTCATCTGACGACCAGGACTCTCGTCTTCATCTTCACCTGAACACCAGGACTCTCATCTTCCTGTTCATCTTCATCTGTAGACCAGGATCCTTATCTTCATCTGAAGACCAGGACTCTCATCTTCATCTAGATACCAGGACTTTCATCTTCACTTGAACACCAAGACTCTTGTCTTCATCTTCATCTGAAGACCAGGACTCTCGTCTACATCTTCACCTGAACACCAGGACTCTCGTCTTCCTGTTCATCTTCATCTGAAGACCAGGACTCTCATCTTCATCTGAATACCAGGACCTTCATCTTCACTTTAACACCAAGACTCTTGTCTTCATCTGAAGACCAGGAATCTCGTCTTCATCTTCACCTGAACACCAGGACTCTCGTCTTCCTTTTCATCTTCATCTGAAGACCAGGATCCTTATCTTCATCTGAAGACCAGGACTCTCATCTTCATCTGAATACCAGGACCTTCATCTTCACTTGAACACCAAGACTCTTGTCTTCATCTTCATCTTCATCTGAAGACCAGGACTCTCGTCTACATCTTCACCTGAACACCA
The DNA here is from genome assembly GCF_022539595.1 of Amphiprion ocellaris. Taxonomy (NCBI): domain Eukaryota; kingdom Metazoa; phylum Chordata; class Actinopteri; family Pomacentridae; genus Amphiprion; species Amphiprion ocellaris. The sequence continues at coordinate 18,298,556 of NC_072768.1, forward strand.
GGACTCTCGTCTTCCTGTTCATCTTCATCTGAAGACCAGGATCCTTATCTTCATCTGAAGACCAGGACTCTCATCTTCATCTGAATACCAGGACCTTCATCTTCACTTGAACACTAAGACTCTTGTCTTCATCTTCATCTTCATCTGACGACCAGGACTCTGGTCTTCATCTTCACCTGAACACCAGGACTCTCGTCTTCCTGTTCATCTTCATCTGAAGACCAGGATCCTTATCTTCATCTGAAGACCAGGACTCTCATCTTCATCTGAATACCAGGACCTTCATCTTCACTTGAACACCAAGACTCTTGTCTTCATCTTCATCTGAACACCAGGACCCTCGTGTTCATCTTCATCTTAATACTAGGACCTTCATCTTCACCTAAACACCAAGACTCTCGTCTTCATGTTCATCTTCATCTGAAGACCAGGATCTTCATCTTCATCTGAAGACCAGGACTCTCATCTTCATGTGAAGACCAGGACCCTCATCTTCATCTGAATCCCAGGACCTTCATCTTCACTTGTACACCAAGACTCTTGTCTTCATCCTAACACCAGGGCCCTCGTCTTCATCTGAAGACCAGGACCTTCATCTGAAGACCAGGACTCTCGTCTTCATCTTCACCTGAACACCAGTACTCTCGTCTTCCTGTTCATCTTCATCTGAAGACCAGGATCCTTATCTTCATCTGAAGACCAGGACTCTCATCTTCATCTGGATACCAGGACTTTCATCTTCACTTGAACACCAAGACACTTGTCTTCATCTTCATCTTCATCTGAAGACCAGGACTCTCGTCTACATCTTCACCTGAACACCAGGACTCTCGTCTTCCTTTTCATCTTCATCTGAAGACCAAGATCCTTATCTTCATCTGAAGACCAGGACTCTCATCTTCATCTGAATACCAGGACCTTCATCTTCACTTGAACACCAAGACTCTTGTCTTCATCTGAAGACCAGGACTCTCGTCTTCATCTTCACTTGAACACCAGGACTCTCGTCTTCCTGTTCATCTTCATCTGAAGACCAGGATCCTTATCTTCATATGAAGACCAGGACTCTCATCTTCATCTGAATACCAGGACCTTCATCTTCACTTGAACACCAAGACTCTTGTCTTCATCTTCATCTTCATCTGAAGACCAGGACTCTCGTCTACATCTTCACCTGAACACCAGGACTCTCGTCTTCCTGTTCATCTTCATCTGAAGACCAAGATCCTTATCTTCATCTGAAGACCAGGACTCTCATCTTCATCTGAATACCAGGACCTTCATCTTCACTTGAACACCAAGACTCTTGTCTTCATCTGAAGACCAGGACTCTCGTCTTCATCTTCACTTGAACACCAGGACTCTCGTCTTCCTGTTCATCTTCATCTGAAGACCAGGATCCTTATCTTCATATGAAGACCAGGACTCTCATCTTCATCTGAATACCAGGACCTTCATCTTCACTTGAACACCAAGACTCTTGTCTTCATCTTCATCTTCATCTGAAGACCAGGACTCTCGTCTACATCTTCACCTGAACACCAGGACTCTCGTCTTCCTGTTCATCTTCATCTGAAGACCAGGATCCTTATCTTCATCTGAAGAACAGGACTCTCATCTTCATCTGAATACCAGGACCTTCATCTTCACTTGAACACTAAGACTCTTGTCTTCATCTTCATCTGACGACCAGGACTCTGGTCTTCATCTTCACCTGAACACCAGGACTCTCGTCTTCCTGTTCATCTTCATCTGAAGACCAGGATCCTTATCTTCATCTGAAGACCAGGACTCTCATCTTCATCTGAATACCAGGACCTTCATCTTCACTTGAACACCAAGACTCTTGTCTTCATCTTCATCTGAACACCAGGACCCTCGTGTTCATCTTCATCTGAATACCAGGACCTTCATCTTCACCTAAACACCAAGACTCTCGTCTTCATGTTCATCTTCATCTGAAGACCAGGATCTTCATCTTCATCTGAAGAACAGTACTCTCATCTTCATGTGAAGACCAGGACCCTCATCTTCATCTGAATCCCAGGACCTTCATCTTCACTTGTACACCAAGACTCTTGTCTTCATCTGAACACCAGGGCCCTCATCTTCATCTGAAGACCAGGACCTTCATCTGAAGACCAGGACTCTCGTCTTCATCTTCACCTGAACACCAGTACTCTCGTCTTCCTGTTCATCTTCATCTGAAGACCAGGATCCTTATCTTCATCTGAAGACCAGGACTCTCATCTTCATCTGGATACCAGGACTTTCATCTTCACTTGAACACCAGGACACTTGTCTTCATCTTCATCTTCATCTGAAGACCAGGACTCTCGTCTACATCTTCACCTGAACACCAGGACTCTCGTCTTCCTGTTCATCTTCATCTGAAGACCAAGATCCTTATCTTCATCTGAAGACCAGGACTCTCATCTTCATCTGAATACCAGGACCTTCATCTTCACTTGAACACCAAGACTCTTGTCTTCATCTGAAGACCAGGACTCTCGTCTTCATCTTCACTTGAACACCAGGACTCTCGTCTTCCTGTTCATCTTCATCTGAAGACCAGGATCCTTATCTTCATATGAAGACCAGGACTCTCATCTTCATCTGAATACCAGGACCTTCATCTTCACTTGAACACCAAGACTCTTGTCTTCATCTTCATCTGAAGACCAGGACTCTCGTCTACATCTTCACCTGAACACCAGGACTCTCGTCTTCCTGTTCATCTTCATCTGAAGACCAGGATCCTTATCTTCATCTGAAGACCAGGACTCTCATCTTCATCTGAATACCAGGATCTTCATCTGAACACCAGGACCCTCGTGTTCATCTTCATCTGAATACCAGGACCTTCATCTTCACCTAAACACCAAGACTCTCGTCTTCATGTTCATCTTCATCTGAAGAACAGGACTCTCATCTTCATGTGAAGACCAGGACCCTCATCTTCATCTGAATCCCAGGACCTTCATCTTCACTTGTACACCAAGACTCTTGTCTTCATCTGAACACCAGGGCCCTCGTCTTCATCTGAAGACCAGGACCTTCATCTGAAGACCAGGACTCTCGTCTTCATCTTCACCTGAACACCAGGACTCTCGTCTTCCTGTTCATCTTCATCTGAAGACCAGGATCCTTATCTTCATCTGAAGACCAGGAATCTCATCTTCATCTGAATACCAGGACCTTCATCTTCACTTGAACACCAAGACTCTTGTCTTCATCTTCATCTGAAGACCAGGACTCTCGTCTACATCTTCACCTGAACACCAGGACTCTCGTCTTCCTGTTCATCTTCATCTGAAGACCAGGATCCTTATCTTCATCTGAAGACCAGGACTCTCATCTTCATCTGAATACCAGGACCTTCATCTTCACTTGAACACCAAGACTCTTGTCTTCATCTTCATCTTCATCTGAAGACCAGGATCCTTATCTTCATCTGAAGACCAGGACTCTCATCTTCATCTGAATACCAGGACCTTCATCTTCACTTGAACACCAAGACTCTTGTCTTCATCTTCATCTGAAGACCAGGACTCTCGTCTACACCTTCACCTGAACACCAGGACTCTCGTCTTCCTGTTCATCTTCATCTGAAGACCAGGATGCTTATCTTCATCTGAAGACCAGGACTCTCATCTTCATCTGAATACCAGGACCTTCATCTTCACTTGAATACCAAGACTCTTGTCTTCATCCTCATCTGAACACCAGGACCCTCGTCTTCATCTTCATCTGAATACCAGGACCTTCATCTTCACCTGAACACCAAGACTCTCGTCTTCATGTTCATCTTCATCTGAAGACCAGGATCTTCATCTTCATCTGAAGACCAGGACTCTCATCTTCATCTGAAGACCAGGACTCTCATCTTCATCTGAATCCCAGGACCTTCATCTTCACTTGAACACCAAGACTCTTGTCTTCATCTTCACCTGAACACCAGGACTCTCGTCTTCCTGTTCATCTTCATCTGAAGACCAGGATCCTTATCTTCATCTGAAGACCAGGACTCTCATCTTCATCTGAATACCAGGACCTTCATCTTCACTTGAACACCAAGACTCTTGTCTTCATCTTCATCTTCATCTGAAGACCAGGACTCTCGTCTACATCTTCACCTGAACACCAGGACTCTCATCTTCCTGTTCATCTTCATCTGAAGACCAGGATCCTTATCTTCATCTGAAGACCAGGACTCTCATCTTCATCTGAATACCAGGACCTTCATCTTCACTTGAACACCAAGACTCTTGTCTTCATCTTCATCTTCATCTGAAGACCAGGACTCTCGTCTTCATCTTCACCTGAACACCAGGACTCTCGTCTTCCTGTTCATCTTCATCTGAAGACCAGGATCCTTATCTTCATCTGAAGACCAGGACTCTCATCTTCATCTGAATACCAGGACCTTCATCTTCACTTGAACACCAAGACTCTTGTCTTCATCTTCATCTTCATCTGAAGACCAGGACTCTCGTCTTCATCTTCACCTGAACACCAGGACTCTCATCTTCCATTTCATCTTCATCTGAAGACCAGGATCCTTATCTTCATCTGAAGACCAGGACTCTCATCTTCATCTGAATACCAGGACCTTCATCTTCACTTGAACACCAAGACTCTTGTCTTCATCCTCATCTGAACACCAGGACCTTCGTCTTCATCTTCATCTGAATAGCAGGACCTTCATCTTCACCTGAACACCAAGACTCTCGTCTTCATGTTCATCTTCATCTGAAGACCAAGATCTTCATCTTCATCTGAAGACCAGGACTCTCATCTTCATCTGAAGACCAGGACCCTCATCTTCATCTGAAGACCAGGACCCTCATCTTCATCTGAATACCAGGACCTTCATCTTCACTTGTACACCAAGACTCTTGTCTTCATCTGAACACCAGGACCCTCGTCTTCATCTGAAGACCAGGACCTTCATCTTCACTTGAACACCAAGACTCTTGTCTTCATCTTCTTCTGAACACCAGGACCCTCATCTTCATCTGACGACCAGGACTCTCGTCTTCATCTTCACCTGAACACCAGGACTCTCGTCTTCCTGTTGATCTTCATCTGTAGACCAGGATCCTTATCTTCATCTGAAGACCAGGACTCTCATCTTCATCGAGATACCAGGACTTTCATCTTCACTTGAACACCAAGACTCTTGTCTTCATCTTCATCTTCATCTGAAGACCAGGACTCTCGTCTACATCTTCACCTGAACACCAGGACTCTCGTCTTCCTGTTCATCTTCATCTGAAGACCAGGATCCTTATCTTCATCTGAAGACCAGGACTCTCATCTTCATCTGAATACCAGGACCTTCATCTTCACTTGAACACCAAGACTCTTGTCTTCATCTTCATCTTCATCTGAAGACCAGGACTCTCGTCTTCATCTTCACCTGAACACCAGGACTCTCATCTTCCTGTTCATCTTCATCTAAAGACCAGGATCCTTATCTTCATCTGAAGACCAAGACTCTCATCTTCATCTGAAGACCAGGACCCTCATCTTCATCTGAATACCAGGACTTTCATCTTCACTTGTACACGAAGACTCTTGTCTTCATCTGAACACCAGGACCCTCGTCTTCATCTGAAGACCAGGACTTTCGTCTTCATCTTCACCTGAACACCAGGACTCTCGTCTTCCTTTTCATCTTCATCTGAAGACCAGGATCCTTATCTTCATCTGAAGACCAGGACTCTCATCTTCATCTGAACACCAGGACCTTCATCTTCACTTGAACACCAAGACTCTTGTCTTCATCTGAAGACCAGGACTCTCGTCTTCATCTGAAGACCAGGACTCTCGTCTTCATCTGAAGACCAGGACTCTCGTCTTCATCTTCAGCTGAACACCAGGACCCTGGTCTTCATCTTCATCTGAATACCAGGACCTTCATCTTCACCTGAACACCAAGACTCTTGTCTTCATCTGAAGACCAGGACTCTCGTCTTCATCTGAATACCAGGACCTTCATCTTCACTTGAACACCAGGACCCTCGTCTTCATCTTCATCTGAATTCCAGGACCTTCATCTTCACCTGAACACCAAGACTCTCGTCTTCATGTTCATCTTCATCTGAAGACCAGGATCTTCATCTTCATCTGAACACCAGGACTCTCATCTTCATCTGAACACCAGGACCCTCATCTTCATCTGAATACCAGGACCTTCATCTTCACTTGAACACCAAGACTCTTGTCTTCATCTTCTTCTGAACACCAGGACCCTCGTCTTCATCTGAAGACCAGGACTCTCGTCTTCATCTTCACCTGAACACCAGGACTCTCGTCTTCCTGTTCATCTTCATCTGAAGACCAGGATCCTTATCTTCATCTGAAGACCAGGACTCTCATCTTCATCTGAATACCAGGACCTTCATCTTCACTTGAACACCAAGACTCTTGTCTTCATCCTCATCTGAACACCAGGACCTTCGTCTTCATCTTCATCTTAATAGCAGGACCTTCATCTTCACCTGAACACCAAGACTCTCGTCTTCATGTTCATCTTCATCTGAAGACCAGGATCTTCATCTTCATCTGAAGACCAGGACTCTCATCTTCATCTGAAGACCAGGACCCTCATCTTCATCTGAAGACCAGGACCCTCATCTTCATCTGAATACCAGGACCTTCATCTTCACTTGTACACCAAGACTCTTGTCTTCATCTGAACACCAGGACCCTCGTCTTCATCTGAAGACCAGGACCTTCATCTTCACTTGAACACCAAGACTCTTGTCTTCATCTTCTTCTGAACACCAGGACCCTCATCTTCATCTGACGACCAGGACTCTCGTCTTCATCTTCACCTGAACACCAGGACTCTCGTCTTCCTGTTGATCTTCATCTGTAGACCAGGATCCTTATCTTCATCTGAAGACCAGGACTCTCATCTTCATCTAGATACCAGGACTTTCATCTTCACTTGAACACCAAGACTCTTGTCTTCATCTTCATCTTCATCTGAAGACCAGGACTCTCGTCTACATCTTCACCTGAACACCAGGACTCTCGTCTTCCTGTTCATCTTCATCTGAAGACCAGGATCCCTTATCTTCATCTGAAGACCAGGACTCTCATCTTCATCTGAATACCAGGACCTTCATCTTCACTTGAACACCAAGACTCTTGTCTTCATCTTCATCTTCATCTGAAGACCAGGACTCTCGTCTTCATCTTCACCTGAACACCAGGACTCTCATCTTCCTGTTCATCTTCATCTAAAGACCAGGATCCTTATCTTCATCTGAAGACCAAGACTCTCATCTTCATCTGAAGACCAGGACCCTCATCTTCATCTGAATACCAGGACTTTCATCTTCACTTGTACACGAAGACTCTTGTCTTCATCTGAACACCAGGACCCTCGTCTTCATCTGAAGACCAGGACTTTCGTCTTCATCTTCACCTGAACACCAGGACTCTCGTCTTCCTTTTCATCTTCATCTGAAGACCAGGATCCTTATCTTCATCTGAAGACCAGGGACTCTCATCTTCATCTGAACACCAGGACCTTCATCTTCACTTGAACACCAAGACTCTTGTCTTCATCTGAAGACCAGGACTCTCGTCTTCATCTGAAGACCAGGACTCTCGTCTTCATCTGAAGACCAGGACTCTCGTCTTCATCTTCAGCTGAACACCAGGACCCTGGTCTTCATCTTCATCTGAATACCAGGACCTTCATCTTCACCTGAACACCAAGACTCTTGTCTTCATCTGAAGACCAGGACTCTCGTCTTCATCTGAATACCAGGACCTTCATCTTCACTTGAACACCAGGACCCTCGTCTTCATCTTCATCTGAATTCCAGGACCTTCATCTTCACCTGAACACCAAGACTCTCGTCTTCATGTTCATCTTCATCTGAAGACCAGGATCTTCATCTTCATCTGAACACCAGGACTCTCATCTTCATCTGAACACCAGGACCCTCATCTTCATCTGAAGACCAGGACCTTCATCTTCACTTGAACACCAAGACTCTTGTCTTCATCTTCTTCTGAACACCAGGACCCTCGTCTTCATCTGAAGACCAGGACTCTCGTCTTCATCTTCACCTGAACACCAGGACTCTCGTCTTCCTGTTCATCTTCATCTGAAGACCAGGATCCTTATCTTCATCTGAAGACCAGGACTCTCATCTTCATCTGAATACCAGGACCTTCATCTTCACTTGAACACCAAGACTCTTGTCTTCATCTTCATCTGACGACCAGGACTCTCGTCTTCATCTTCACCTGAACACCAGGACTCTCGTCTTCCTGTTCATCTTCATCTGTAGACCAGGATCCTTATCTTCATCTGAAGACCAGGACTCTCATCTTCATCTAGATACCAGGACTTTCATCTTCACTTGAACACCAAGACTCTTGTCTTCATCTTCATCTGAAGACCAGGACTCTCGTCTACAATCTTCACCTGAACACAGGACTCTCGTCTTCCTGTCTCTCTGTATCATCTTCATCTGAAGACCAGGACTCTCATCTTCATCTGAATACCAGGACCTTCATCTTCACTTTAACCACCAAGACTCTTGTCTTCATCTGAAGACCAGGAATCTCGTCTTCATCTTCACCTGAAACACCAGGACTCTCGTCTTCCTGTTCATCTTCATCTGAAGACCAGGATCCTTATCTTCATCTGAAGACCAGGACACTCATCTTCATCTGAATACCAGGACCTTCATCTTCACTTGAACACCAAGACTCTTGTCTTCATCTTCAATCTGACGACCAGGACTCCTCGTCTTCATCTTCACCTGAACACCAGGACTCTCGTCTTCCTGTTCATCTTCATCTGAAGACCAGGATCCTTATCTTCATCTGAAGACCAGGACTCTCATCTTCATCTGAATACCAGGACCTTCATCTTCACTTGAACACCAAGACTCTTGTCTTCATCTCATCTTCATCTGACGACCAGGACTCTCGTCTTCATCTTCACCTGAACACCAGGACTCTCGTCTTCCTGTTCATCTTCATCTGAAGACCAGGATCCTTATCTTCATCTGAAGACAGGACTCTCATCTTCATCTGAATACCAGGACCTTCATCTTCACTTGAACACCAAGACTCTTGTCTTCATCTTCATCTGACACCAGGACTCGTGTTCATCTTCATCTGAACAGGACCTTCATCTTCACCTGAACACCAGGACTCTCGTCTTCATGTTCATCTTCATCTGAAGACCAGGATCTTCATCTTCATCTGAAGAACGACTTCATCTTCATTGAAGACCAGGACCTCATCTTCATCTGAATCCCAGGACCTTCATCTTCACTTGTACACAAGACTCTTGATCTTCATCTGAACACCAGGCCCTCTCTTCATCTGAAACCAGGACCTTTCATCTGAAGACCAGGACTCTCGTCTTCATCCTTCACCTGAAACACCAGGACTCTCGTCTTCCTGTCTCATCCTTCATCTGAAGACCAGGATCCTTATCTTCATCTGAAGACCAGGACTCTCATCTTCAATCCTGGATACCAGGCCTTTCATCTTCACTTTGAACACCCAAGAACACCACTTGTCTTCATCTTCATCTTCATCTGAAGACCAGGACTCTCGTCTACATCTTCACCTGAACACACAGGACTCTCGTCTTCCTGTTCATCTTCATCTGAAGACCAAGGATCCTTATCTTCATCTGAAGACCCAGGACTCTCATCTTCATCTGAATACCAGGACCTTCATCTTCACTTGAACACCAAGACTCTTGTTCTTCATCTGAAGACCCAGGACTCTCGTCTTCATCTTCACTTGAACACCCAGGGACTCTCGTCTTCCTGTTCATCTTCATCTGAAGACCAGGATCCTTATCTTCATCTGAAGACCAGGACTCTCATCTTCATCTGAATACCAGGACCTTCATCTTCACTTGAACACCCAAGACTCTTGTCTTCATCCTTCTTCTGAACACCAGGACCCTCGTCTTCATCTGAAGGACCAGGACTCTCGTCTACATCTTCACCTGAACACCAGGACTCTCGTCTTCCTGTCATCTTCATCTGAAGACCAGGATCCTTATCTTCATCTGAAGACCAGGACTCTCATCTTCATCTGAATACCAGACCTTCATCTTCACTTGAACACCAAGACTCTTGTCTTCATCTTCATCTGACGACCAGGACTCTCGGTCTTCCATCTTCACCTGAACACCAGGACTCTCGTCTTCCTGTTCATCTTCATCTGAAGACCAGGATCCTTATCTTCATCTGAAGACCAGGACTCTCATCTTCATCTAGATACCAGGACCTTCATCTTCACTTGAACACCAAGACTCTGTCTTCATCTTCATCTGAAGGACCAGGACTCTCTGATCCCAGGACCTCATCTTCACCTAAACACCAGGACTCTCGTCGTCATCTTCTCTGATCCATCTTCATGCTGAAGACCAGGACTCTCATCTTCATCTGAATACCAGGACCTTCATCTTCACTTTAACACCAAGACTCTTGTCTTCATCTGAAGACCAGGACTCTCGTCTTCATCTTCACCTGAACACCAGGACTCTCGTCTTCCTGTTCATCTTCATCTGAAGACCAGGATCCTTATCTTCATCTGAAGACCAGGACTCTCATCTTCATCTGAATACCAGGACCTTCATCTTCACTTGAACACCAAGACTCTTGTCTTCATCTTCATCTGACGACCAGGACTCTCGTCTTCATCTTCACCTGAACACCAGGACTCTCGTCTTCCTGTTCATCTTCATCTGAAGACCAGGATCCTTATCTTCATCTGAAGACCAGGACTCTCATCTTCATCTGAATACCAGGACCTTCATCTTCACTTGAACACTAAGACTCTTGTCTTCATCTTCATCTTCATCTGACGACCAGGACTCTGGTCTTCATCTTCACCTGAACACCAGGACTCTCGTCTTCCTGTTCATCTTCATCTGAAGACCAGGATCCTTATCTTCATCTGAAGACCAGGACTCTCATCTTCATCTGAATACCAGGACCTTCATCTTCACTTGAACACCAAGACTCTTGTCTTCATCTTCATCTGAACACCAGGACCCTCGTGTTCATCTTCATCTGAATACCAGGACCTTCATCTTCACCTAAACACCAAGACTCTCGTCTTCATGTTCATCTTCATCTGAAGACCAGGATCTTCATCTTCATCTGAAGAACAGGACTCTCATCTTCATGTGAAGACCAGGACCCTCATCTTCATCTGAATCCCAGGACCTTCATCTTCACTTGTACACCAAGAGTCTTGTCTTCATCTGAACACCAGGGCCCTCGTCTTCATCTGAAGACCAGGACCTTCATCTGAAGACCAGGACTCTCGTCTTCATCTTCACCTGAACACCAGGACTCTCGTCTTCCTGTTCATCTTCATCTGAAGACCAGGATCCTTATCTTCATCTGAAGACCAGGACTCTCATCTTCATCTGGATACCAGGACTTTCATCTTCACTTGAACACCAAGACACTTGTCTTCATCTTCATCTTCATCTGAAGACCAGGACTCTCGTCTACATCTTCACCTGAACACCAGGACTCTCGTCTTCCTGTTCATCTTCATCTGAAGACCAAGATCCTTATCTTCATCTGAAGACCAGGACTCTCATCTTCATCTCAATACCAGGACCTTCATCTTCACTTGAACACCAAGACTCTTGTCTTCATCTGAAGACCAGGACTCTCGTCTTCATCTTCACTTGAACACCAGGACTCTCGTCTTCCTGTTCATCTTCATCTGAAGACCAGGATCCTTATCTTCATCTGAAGACCAGGACTCTCATCTTCATCTGAATACCAGGACCTTCATCTTCACTTGAACACCAAGACTCTTGTCTTCATCTTCATCTGAAGACCAGACTCTCGTTACATCTTCACCTGAACACCAGGACTCTCGTATTCCTGTTCATCTTCATCTGAAGACCAGGATCCTTATCTTCATCTGAAGACCAGGACTCTCATCTTCATCTGAATACCAGAACCTTCATCTTCACTTGAACACCAAGACTCTTGTCTTCATCTTCATCTTCATCTGACGACCAGGACTCTGGTCTTCATCTTCACCTGAACACCAGGACTCTCGTCTTCCTGTTCATCTTCATCTGAAGACCAGGATCCTTATCTTCATCTGAAGACCAGGACTCTCATCTTCATCTGAATACCAGGACCTTCATCTTCACTTGAACACCAAGACTCTTGTCTTCATCTTCATCTGAACACCAGGACCCTCGTGTTCATCTTCATCTGAATACCAGGACCTTCATCTTCACCTAAACACCAAGACTCTCGTCTTCATGTTCATCTTCATCTGAAGAACAGGACTCTCATCTTCATGTGAAGACCAGGACCCTCATCTTCATCTGAATCCCAGGACCTTCATCTTCACTTGTACACCAAGACTCTTGTCTTCATCTGAACACCAGGGCCCTCGTCTTCATCTGAAGACCAGGACCTTCATCTGAAGACCAGGACTCTCGTCTTCATCTTCACCTGAACACCAGGACTCTCGTCTTCCTGTTCATCTTCATCTGAAGACCAGGATCCTTATCTTCATCTGAAGACCAGGACTCTCATCTTCATCTGAATACCAGGACCTTCATCTTCACTTGAACACCAAGACTCTTGTCTTCATCTTCATCTGAAGACCAGGATCCTTATCTTCATCTGAAGACCAGGACTCTCATCTTCATCTGAATACCAGGACCTTCATCTTCACTTGAACACCAAGACTCTTGTCTTCATCTTCATCTGAAGACCAGGACTCTCGTCTACATCTTCACCTGAACACCAGGACTCTCGTCTTCCTGTTCATCTTCATCTGAAGACCAGGATGCTTATCTTCATCTGAAGACCAGGACTCTCATCTTCATCTGAATACCAGGACCTTCATCTTCACTTGAATACCAAGACTCTTGTCTTCATCCTCATCTGAACACCAGGACCCTCGTCTTCATCTTCATCTGAATACCAGGACCTTCATCTTCACCTGAACACCAAGACTCTCGTCTTCATGTTCATCTTCATCTGAAGACCAGGATCTTCATCTTCATCTGAAGACCAGGACTCTCATCTTCATCTGAAGACCAGGACTCTCATCTTCATCTGAATCCCAGGACCTTCATCTTCACTTGAACACCAAGACTCTTGTCTTCATCTTCATCTGAAGACCAGGACTCTCGTCTACATCTTCACCTGAACACCAGGACTCTCGTCTTCCTGTTCATCTTCATCTGAAGACCAAGATCCTTATCTTCATCTGAAGACCAGGACTCTCATCTTCATCTCAATACCAGGACCTTCATCTTCACTTGAACACCAAGACTCTTGTCTTCATCCTCATCTGAACACCAGGACCTTCGTCTTCATCTTCATCTGAATAGCAGGACCTTCATCTTCACCTGAACACCAAGACTCTCGTCTTCATGTTCATCTTCATCTGAAGACCAGGACCCTCGTGTTCATCTTCATCTGAATACCAGGACCTTCATCTTCACCTGAACACCAAGACTCTCGTCTTCATGTTCATCTTCATCTGAAGACCAGATCATCATCTTCATCTGAAGACCAGGACTCTCATCTTCATCTGAAGACCAGAACTCTCATCTTCATCTGAAGACCAGGACTCTCATCTTCATCTGAAGACCAGGACTCTCATCTTCATCTGAATCCCAGGACCTTCATCTTCACTTGAACACCAAGACTCTTGTCTTCATCTTCATCTGAAGACCAGGACTTCGTCTACATCTTCACCTGAACACCAGGACTCTCGTCTTCCTGTTCATCTTCATCTGAAGACCAGGATCCTTATCTTCATCTGAAGACCAGGACTCTCATCTTCATCTGAATACCAGGACCTTCATCTTCACTTGAACACCAAGACTCTTGTCTTCATCTTCATCTTCATCAAAAGACCAGGACTCTCATCTTCATCTGAATACCAGGACCTTCGTCTTCACTTTAAACACCAAGACTCTTGTCTTCATCTTCATCTGAACACTAGGCCCTCGTGTTCATCTTCATCTGAATACCAGGACCTCAATCTTCAACCTTAACAACCAAGACTCTCGTCTTCATGTTCATCTCATCTGAAGACCAGGATCATCTCCATCTTCATCTGAAGACCAGGACTCTCCATCTTCATCTGAAGACCAGGACCCTCAATCCCTTCACTCTGAATCCCAGGACCTTCATCTCACTTGCTAACACCAAGACCTCTTGTCTTCATCTGAACACCAGGGCCCTCGTCTTCATCCTGAAGACACAGGACCTTCATCTGAAGACCAGGACTCTCGTCTTCATCTTCACCTGAACACCAGGGACTCTCAGTCTTCCTGTTCATCTCATCTGAACACCAGGACCCTACGTCTTACATCTGAAGACCAGGACTCTCGTCTTCATCTTCACCTGAACCACCAGGACTCTCGTCTTCCTGTTCATCTTCAATCTGAAGACCAGGATCCTTATCTTCATCTGAAGACCAGGAGTCTCATCTTCATCTGAATACCAGGACCTTCATCTTCACTTGAACACCAAGACTCTTGTCTTCATCTTCATCTGACGACCAGGACTCTCGTCTTCATCTTCACACTGAACACCAGGACTCTCGTCTTCCTGTTCATCTTCATCTGAATACCCGGATCCTTATCTTCATCTGAAGACCAGGACTCTCATCTTCATCTGAATACCAGGACCTTCATCTTCACTTGAACACGCAAGACTCTATGTCTTCATCCTCATCTGAACACCAGGACCCTCGTCTTCATCTTCATCTGAATACCAGGACCTTCATCTTCACCTGAACACCAAGACTCTCGTCTTCATGTTCATCTTCATCTGAAGACCAGGATCTTCATCTTCATCTGAAGACCAGGACTCTCATCTTCATGTGAAGACCAGGACCCTCATCTTCATCTGAATACCAGGACCTTCATCTTCACTTGTACACCAAGACTCTTGTCTTCATCTGAACACCAGGACTCTCATCTTATCTGAATACCCGGACCTTCATCTTCACTTGAACACTAAGATCTCTTGTCTTCATCCTTAATCTTCATCTGACGACCAGGACTTGGTCTTATCTTCACCTGAACCACCAGGACTCTAGTCTTTGTTCATCTTCATCTGAGACCAGGATCCTTATCTTATCTGTAGACCAGGACTCTCATCTTATTGAATACCAGGACTTCATCTTCTTGAACACCAAGACTCTTGTCGTCATCTTCATCTGAAACACCAGGACCTCGGGTTCTCTTATCTGAATACCAGGGACCTTCTTCTTCACCTAATACACCCAAGACTCTCGTTCTTCATGTTCATCTTCATCTGAAGATCCAGGCATCTTCATCTTCATCTGAGTACAGGGACTTCTCTTCATGGTGAAGACCAGGGACCTCACTCTTATCTGAATCTCCAGGACCTTCATCTCACTTTGTATCACCAAGAGTCTTGTCTTCATCTGAACCCAGGGCCCCTCGTCTTCATCTGAAGACCAGACCTTCATCTGAAGACCAGGACTCTCGTCTTCATCTTCACCTGAACACCAGGACTCTCGTCTTCCTGTTCATCTTCATCTGAAGACCAGGATCCTTATCTTCATCTGAAGACCAGGACTCTCATCTTCATCTGGATACCAGGACTTTCATCTTCACTTGAACACCAAGACACTTGTCTTCATCTTCATCTTCATCTGAAGACCAGGACTCTCGTCTACATCTTCACCTGAACACCAGGACTCTCGTCTTCCTGTTCATCTTCATCTGAAGACCA
Source organism: Amphiprion ocellaris (assembly GCF_022539595.1). Classification (NCBI taxonomy): domain Eukaryota; kingdom Metazoa; phylum Chordata; class Actinopteri; family Pomacentridae; genus Amphiprion; species Amphiprion ocellaris. The sequence continues at coordinate 18,314,332 of NC_072768.1, forward strand.
AGATCCTTATCTTCATCTGAAGACCAGGACTCTCATCTTCATCTCAATACCAGGACCTTCATCTTCACTTGAACACCAAGACTCTTGTCTTCATCTGAAGACCAGGACTCTCGTCTTCATCTTCACTTGAACACCAGGACTCTCGTCTTCCTGTTCATCTTCATCTGAAGACCAGGATCCTTATCTTCATCTGAAGACCAGGACTCTCATCTTCATCTGAATACCAGGACCTTCATCTTCACTTGAACACCAAGACTCTTGTCTTCATCTTCATCTTCATCTGAAGACCAGGACTCTCGTATTCCTGTTCATCTTCATCTGAAGACCAGGATCCTTATCTTCATCTGAAGACCAGGACTCTCATCTTCATCTGAATACCAGAACCTTCATCTTCACTTGAACACCAAGACTCTTGTCTTCATCTTCATCTTCATCTGACGACCAGGACTCTGGTCTTCATCTTCACCTGAACACCAGGACTCTCGTCTTCCTGTTCATCTTCATCTGAAGACCAGGATCCTTATCTTCATCTGAAGACCAGGACTCTCATCTTCATCTGAATACCAGGACCTTCATCTTCACTTGAACACCAAGACTCTTGTCTTCATCTTCATCTGAACACCAGGACCCTCGTGTTCATCTTCATCTGAATACCAGGACCTTCATCTTCACCTAAACACCAAGACTCTCGTCTTCATGTTCATCTTCATCTGAAGAACAGGACTCTCATCTTCATGTGAAGACCAGGACCCTCATCTTCATCTGAATCCCAGGACCTTCATCTTCACTTGTACACCAAGACTCTTGTCTTCATCTGAACACCAGGGCCCTCGTCTTCATCTGAAGACCAGGACCTTCATCTGAAGACCAGGACTCTCGTCTTCATCTTCACCTGAACACCAGGACTCTCGTCTTCCTGTTCATCTTCATCTGAAGACCAGGATCCTTATCTTCATCTGAAGACCAGGACTCTCATCTTCATCTGAATACCAGGACCTTCATCTTCACTTGAACACCAAGACTCTTGTCTTCATCTTCATCTGAAGACCAGGATCCTTATCTTCATCTGAAGACCAGGACTCTCATCTTCATCTGAATACCAGGACCTTCATCTTCACTTGAACACCAAGACTCTTGTCTTCATCTTCATCTGAAGACCAGGACTCTCGTCTACATCTTCACCTGAACACCAGGACTCTCGTCTTCCTGTTCATCTTCATCTGAAGACCAGGATGCTTATCTTCATCTGAAGACCAGGACTCTCATCTTCATCTGAATACCAGGACCTTCATCTTCACTTGAATACCAAGACTCTTGTCTTCATCCTCATCTGAACACCAGGACCCTCGTCTTCATCTTCATCTGAATACCAGGACCTTCATCTTCACCTGAACACCAAGACTCTCGTCTTCATGTTCATCTTCATCTGAAGACCAGGATCTTCATCTTCATCTGAAGACCAGGACTCTCATCTTCATCTGAAGACCAGGACTCTCATCTTCATCTGAATCCCAGGACCTTCATCTTCACTTGAACACCAAGACTCTTGTCTTCATCTTCATCTGAAGACCAGGACTCTCGTCTACATCTTCACCTGAACACCAGGACTCTCGTCTTCCTGTTCATCTTCATCTGAAGACCAGGATCCTTATCTTCATCTGAAGACCAGGACTCTCATCTTCATCTGAATACCAGGACCTTCATCTTCACTTGAACACCAAGACTCTTGTCTTCATCTTCATCTGAAGACCAGGACTCTCATCTTCATCTGAATACCAGGACCTTCATCTTCACTTGAACACAAAGACTCTTGTCTTCATCTTCATCTGAACACCAGAACCCTCGTGTTCATCTTCATCTGAATACCAGGACCTTCATCTTCACCTGAACACCAAGACTCTCGTCTTCATGTTCATCTTCATCTGAAGACCAGATCATCATCTTCATCTGAAGACCAGGACTCTCATCTTCATCTGAAGACCAGAACTCTCATCTTCATCTGAAGACCAGGACTCTCATCTTCATCTGAAGACCAGGACTCTCATCTTCATCTGAATCCCAGGACCTTCATCTTCACTTGAACACCAAGACTCTTGTCTTCATCTTCATCTGAAGACCAGGACTCTCGTCTACATCTTCACCTGAACACCAGGACTCTCGTCTTCCTGTTCATCTTCATCTGAAGACCAGGATCCTTATCTTCATCTGAAGACCAGGACTCTCATCTTCATCTGAATACCAGGACCTTCATCTTCACTTGAACACCAAGACTCTTGTCTTCATCTTCATCTTCATCAAAAGACCAGGACTCTCATCTTCATCTGAATACCAGGACCTTCGTCTTCACTTGAACACCAAGACTCTTGTCTTCATCTTCATCTGAACACTAGGACCCTCGTGTTCATCTTCATCTGAATACCAGGACCTTCATCTTCACCTGAACACCAAGACTCTCGTCTTCATGTTCATCTTCATCTGAAGACCAGGATCATCATCTTCATCTGAAGACCAGGACTCTCATCTTCATCTGAAGACCAGGACCCTCATCTTCATCTGAATCCCAGGACCTTCATCTTCACTTGTACACCAAGACTCTTGTCTTCATCTGAACACCAGGGCCCTCGTCTTCATCTGAAGACCAGGACCTTCATCTGAAGACCAGGACTCTCGTCTTCATCTTCACCTGAACACCAGGACTCTCGTCTTCCTGTTCATCTTCATCTGAACACCAGGACCCTCGTCTTCATCTGAAGACCAGGACTCTCGTCTTCATCTTCACCTGAACACCAGGACTCTCGTCTTCCTGTTCATCTTCATCTGAAGACCAGGATCCTTATCTTCATCTGAAGACCAGGACTCTCATCTTCATCTGAATACCAGGACCTTCATCTTCACTTGAACACCAAGACTCTTGTCTTCATCTTCATCTGACGACCAGGACTCTCGTCTTCATCTTCACCTGAACACCAGGACTCTCGTCTTCCTGTTCATCTTCATCTGAATACCCGGATCCTTATCTTCATCTGAAGACCAGGACTCTCATCTTCATCTGAATACCAGGACCTTCATCTTCACTTGAACACCAAGACTCTTGTCTTCATCCTCATCTGAACACCAGGACCCTCGTCTTCATCTTCATCTGAATACCAGGACCTTCATCTTCACCTGAACACCAAGACTCTCGTCTTCATGTTCATCTTCATCTGAAGACCAGGATCTTCATCTTCATCTGAAGACCAGGACTCTCATCTTCATGTGAAGACCAGGACCCTCATCTTCATCTGAATACCAGGACCTTCATCTTCACTTGTACACCAAGACTCTTGTCTTCATCTGAACACCAGGACCCTCGTCTTCATCTGAAGACCAGGACCTTCATCTTCACTTGAACACCAAGACTCTTGTCTTCATCTTCATCTCAACACCAGGACCCTCGTCTTCATCTGAAGACCAGGACTCTCGTCTTCATCTTCACCTGAACACCAGGACTCTCCTCTTCCTATTCATCTTCATCTGAAGACCAGGATCCTTATCTTCATCTGAAGACCAGGACTCTCATCTTCATCTGAACACCAGGACCTTCATCTTCACTTGAACACCAAGACTCTTGTCTTCATCTTCATCTGAAGACCAGGACTCTCGTCTACATCTTCACCTGAACACCAGGACTCTCGTCTTCCTGTTCATCTTCATCCGAAGACCAGGATCCTTATCTTCATCTGAAGACCAGGACTCTCGTCTTCATCTGAATACCAGGACCTTCATCTTTACTTGAACACCAAGACTCTTGTCTTCATCTTCATCTTCATCTGAAGACCAGGACTCTCGTCTACATCTTCACCTGAACACCAGGACTCTCATCTTCCTGTTCATCTGAAGACCAGGATCCTTATCTTCATCTGAAGACCAGGACTCTCATCTTCATCTGAATACCAGGACCTTCATCTTCACTTGAACACCAAGACTCTTGTCTTCATCTTCATCTTCATCTGAAGACCAGGACTCTCGTCTACATCTTCACCTGAACACCAGGACTCTCATCTTCCTGTTCATCTGAAGACCAGGATCCTTATCTTCATCTGAAGACCGGGACTCTCATCTTCATCTGAATACCAGGACCTTCATCTTCACTTGAACACCAAGACTCTTGTCTTCATCTGAAGACCAGGACTCTCGTCTTCATCTGAAGACCAGGACTCTCGTCTTCATCTGAAGACCAGGACTCTCGTCTTCATCTTCAGCTGAACACCAGGACCCTGGTCTTCATCTTCATCTGAATACCAGGACCTTCATCTTCACTTGAACACCAAGACTCTTGTCTTCATCTTCATCTTCATCTGAAGACCAGGACTCTCGTCTTCATCTTCACCTGAACACCAGGACTCTCGTCTTCCTGTTCATCTTCATCTGAAGACCAGGATCCTTATCTTCATCTGAAGACCAGGACTCTCATCTTCATCTGAATACCAGGACCTTCATCTTCACTTGAACACCAAGACTCTTGTCTTCATCTTCATCTGACGACCAGGACTCTCGTCTTCATCTTCACCTGAACACCAGGACTCTCGTCTTCCTGTTCATCTTCATCTGAAGACCAGGATCCTTATCTTCATCTGAAGACCAGGACTCTCATCTTCATCTGAATACCAGGACCTTCATCTTCACTTGAACACCAAGACTCTTGTCTTCATCTTCATCTGAACACCAGGACCCTCGTGTTCATCTTCATCTGAATACCAGGACCTTCATCTTCACCTAAACACCAAGACTCTCGTCTTCATGTTCATCTTCATCTGAAGACCAGGATCTTCATCTTCATCTGAAGAACAGTACTCTCATCTTCATGTGAAGACCAGGACCCTCATCTTCATCTGAATCCCAGGACCTTCATCTTCACTTGTACACCAAGACTCTTGTCTTCATCTGAACACCAGGGCCCTCATCTTCATCTGAAGACCAGGACCTTCATCTGAAGACCAGGACTCTCGTCTTCATCTTCACCTGAACACCAGTACTCTCGTCTTCCTGTTCATCTTCATCTGAAGACCAGGATCCTTATCTTCATCTGAAGACCAGGACTCTCATCTTCATCTGGATACCAGGACTTTCATCTTCACTTGAACACCAGGACACTTGTCTTCATCTTCATCTTCATCTGAAGACCAGGACTCTCGTCTACATCTTCACCTGAACACCAGGACTCTCGTCTTCCTGTTCATCTTCATCTGAAGACCAAGATCCTTATCTTCATCTGAAGACCAGGACTCTCATCTTCATCTGAATACCAGGACCTTCATCTTCACTTGAACACCAAGACTCTTGTCTTCATCTGAAGACCAGGACTCTCGTCTTCATCTTCACTTGAACACCAGGACTCTCGTCTTCCTGTTCATCTTCATCTGAAGACCAGGATCCTTATCTTCATATGAAGACCAGGACTCTCATCTTCATCTGAATACCAGGACCTTCATCTTCACTTGAACACCAAGACTCTTGTCTTCATCTTCATCTTCATCTGAAGACCAGGACTCTCGTCTACATCTTCACCTGAACACCAGGACTCTCGTCTTCCTGTTCATCTTCATCTGAAGACCAGGATCCTTATCTTCATCTGAAGACCAGGACTCTCATCTTCATCTGAATACCAGGATCTTCATCTGAACACCAGGACCCTCGTGTTCATCTTCATCTGAATACCAGGACCTTCATCTTCACCTAAACACCAAGACTCTCGTCTTCATGTTCATCTTCATCTGAAGAACAGGACTCTCATCTTCATGTGAAGACCAGGACCCTCATCTTCATCTGAATCCCAGGACCTTCATCTTCACTTGTACACCAAGACTCTTGTCTTCATCTGAACACCAGGGCCCTCGTCTTCATCTGAAGACCAGGACCTTCATCTGAAGACCAGGACTCTCGTCTTCATCTTCACCTGAACACCAGGACTCTCGTCTTCCTGTTCATCTTCATCTGAAGACCAGGATCCTTATCTTCATCTGAAGACCAGGAATCTCATCTTCATCTGAATACCAGGACCTTCATCTTCACTTGAACACCAAGACTCTTGTCTTCATCTTCATCTGAAGACCAGGACTCTCGTCTACATCTTCACCTGAACACCAGGACTCTCGTCTTCCTGTTCATCTTCATCTGAAGACCAGGATCCTTATCTTCATCTGAAGACCAGGACTCTCATCTTCATCTGAATACCAGGACCTTCATCTTCACTTGAACACCAAGACTCTTGTCTTCATCTTCATCTTCATCTGAAGACCAGGATCCTTATCTTCATCTGAAGACCAGGACTCTCATCTTCATCTGAATACCAGGACCTTCATCTTCACTTGAACACCAAGACTCTTGTCTTCATCTTCATCTGAAGACCAGGACTCTCGTCTACACCTTCACCTGAACACCAGGACTCTCGTCTTCCTGTTCATCTTCATCTGAAGACCAGGATGCTTATCTTCATCTGAAGACCAGGACTCTCATCTTCATCTGAATACCAGGACCTTCATCTTCACTTGAATACCAAGACTCTTGTCTTCATCCTCATCTGAACACCAGGACCCTCGTCTTCATCTTCATCCGAATACCAGGACCTTCATCTTCACCTGAACACCAAGACTCTCGTCTTCATGTTCATCTTCATCTGAAGACCAGGATCTTCATCTTCATCTGAAGACCAGGACTCTCATCTTCATCTGAAGACCAGGACTCTCATCTTCATCTGAATCCCAGGACCTTCATCTTCACTTGAACACCAAGACTCTTGTCTTCATCTTCACCTGAACACCAGGACTCTCGTCTTCCTGTTCATCTTCATCTGAAGACCAGGATCCTTATCTTCATCTGAAGACCAGGACTCTCATCTTCATCTGAATACCAGGACCTTCATCTTCACTTGAACACCAAGACTCTTGTCTTCATCTTCATCTTCATCTGAAGACCAGGACTCTCGTCTACATCTTCACCTGAACACCAGGACTCTCATCTTCCTGTTCATCTTCATCTGAAGACCAGGATCCTTATCTTCATCTGAAGACCAGGACTCTCATCTTCATCTGAATACCAGGACCTTCATCTTCACTTGAACACCAAGACTCTTGTCTTCATCTTCATCTTCATCTGAAGACCAGGACTCTCGTCTTCATCTTCACCTGAACACCAGGACTCTCGTCTTCCTGTTCATCTTCATCTGAAGACCAGGATCCTTATCTTCATCTGAAGACCAGGACTCTCATCTTCATCTGAATACCAGGACCTTCATCTTCACTTGAACACCAAGACTCTTGTCTTCATCTTCATCTTCATCTGAAGACCAGGACTCTCGTCTTCATCTTCACCTGAACACCAGGACTCTCATCTTCCATTTCATCTTCATCTGAAGACCAGGATCCTTATCTTCATCTGAAGACCAGGACTCTCATCTTCATCTGAATACCAGGACCTTCATCTTCACTTGAACACCAAGACTCTTGTCTTCATCCTCATCTGAACACCAGGACCTTCGTCTTCATCTTCATCTGAATAGCAGGACCTTCATCTTCACCTGAACACCAAGACTCTCGTCTTCATGTTCATCTTCATCTGAAGACCAAGATCTTCATCTTCATCTGAAGACCAGGACTCTCATCTTCATCTGAAGACCAGGACCCTCATCTTCATCTGAAGACCAGGACCCTCATCTTCATCTGAATACCAGGACCTTCATCTTCACTTGTACACCAAGACTCTTGTCTTCATCTGAACACCAGGACCCTCGTCTTCATCTGAAGACCAGGACCTTCATCTTCACTTGAACACCAAGACTCTTGTCTTCATCTTCTTCTGAACACCAGGACCCTCATCTTCATCTGACGACCAGGACTCTCGTCTTCATCTTCACCTGAACACCAGGACTCTCGTCTTCCTGTTGATCTTCATCTGTAGACCAGGATCCTTATCTTCATCTGAAGACCAGGACTCTCATCTTCATCGAGATACCAGGACTTTCATCTTCACTTGAACACCAAGACTCTTGTCTTCATCTTCATCTTCATCTGAAGACCAGGACTCTCGTCTACATCTTCACCTGAACACCAGGACTCTCGTCTTCCTGTTCATCTTCATCTGAAGACCAGGATCCTTATCTTCATCTGAAGACCAGGACTCTCATCTTCATCTGAATACCAGGACCTTCATCTTCACTTGAACACCAAGACTCTTGTCTTCATCTTCATCTTCATCTGAAGACCAGGACTCTCGTCTTCATCTTCACCTGAACACCAGGACTCTCATCTTCCTGTTCATCTTCATCTAAAGACCAGGATCCTTATCTTCATCTGAAGACCAAGACTCTCATCTTCATCTGAAGACCAGGACCCTCATCTTCATCTGAATACCAGGACTTTCATCTTCACTTGTACACGAAGACTCTTGTCTTCATCTGAACACCAGGACCCTCGTCTTCATCTGAAGACCAGGACTTTCGTCTTCATCTTCACCTGAACACCAGGACTCTCGTCTTCCTTTTCATCTTCATCTGAAGACCAGGATCCTTATCTTCATCTGAAGACCAGGACTCTCATCTTCATCTGAACACCAGGACCTTCATCTTCACTTGAACACCAAGACTCTTGTCTTCATCTGAAGACCAGGACTCTCGTCTTCATCTGAAGACCAGGACTCTCGTCTTCATCTGAAGACCAGGACTCTCGTCTTCATCTTCAGCTGAACACCAGGACCCTGGTCTTCATCTTCATCTGAATACCAGGACCTTCATCTTCACCTGAACACCAAGACTCTTGTCTTCATCTGAAGACCAGGACTCTCGTCTTCATCTGAATACCAGGACCTTCATCTTCACTTGAACACCAGGACCCTCGTCTTCATCTTCATCTGAATTCCAGGACCTTCATCTTCACCTGAACACCAAGACTCTCGTCTTCATGTTCATCTTCATCTGAAGACCAGGATCTTCATCTTCATCTGAACACCAGGACTCTCATCTTCATCTGAACACCAGCACCCTCATCTTCATCTGAATACCAGGACCTTCATCTTCACTTGAACACCAAGACTCTTGTCTTCATCTTCTTCTGAACACCAGGACCCTCGTCTTCATCTGAAGACCAGGACTCTCGTCTTCATCTTCACCTGAACACCAGGACTCTCGTCTTCCTGTTCATCTTCATCTGAAGACCAGGATCCTTATCTTCATCTGAAGACCAGGACTCTCATCTTCATCTGAATACCAGGACCTTCATCTTCACTTGAACACCAAGACTCTTGTCTTCATCCTCATCTGAACACCAGGACCTTCGTCTTCATCTTCATCTGAATAGCAGGACCTTCATCTTCACCTGAACACCAAGACTCTCGTCTTCATGTTCATCTTCATCTGAAGACCAGGATCTTCATCTTCATCTGAAGACCAGGACTCTCATCTTCATCTGAAGACCAGGACCTCATCTTCATCTGAAGACCAGGACCCTCATCTTCATCTGAATACCAGGACCTTCATCTTCACTTGTAAACCAAGACTCTTGTCTTCATCTGAACACCAGGACCCTCGTCTTCATCTGAAGACCAGGACCTTCATCTTCACTTGAACACCAAGACTCTTGTCTTCATCTTCTTCTGAACACCAGGACCCTCATCTTCATCTGACGACCAGGACTCTCGTCTTCATCTTCACCTGAACACCAGGACTCTCGTCTTCCTGTTGATCTTCATCTGTAGACCAGGATCCTTATCTTCATCTGAAGACCAGGACTCTCATCTTCATCTAGATACCAGGACTTTCATCTTCACTTGAACACCAAGACTCTTGTCTTCATCTTCATCTTCATCTGAAGACCAGGACTCTCGTCTACATCTTCACCTGAACACCAGGACTCTCGTCTTCCTGTTCATCTTCATCTGAAGACCAGGATCCTTATCTTCATCTGAAGACCAGGACTCTCATCTTCATCTGAATACCAGGACCTTCATCTTCACTTGAACACCAAGACTCTTGTCTTCATCTTCATCTTCATCTGAAGACCAGGACTCTCGTCTTCATCTTCACCTGAACACCAGGACTCTCATCTTCCTGTTCATCTTCATCTAAAGACCAGGATCCTTATCTTCATCTGAAGACCAAGACTCTCATCTTCATCTGAAGACCAGGACCCTCATCTTCATCTGAATACCAGGACTTTCATCTTCACTTGTACACGAAGACTCTTGTCTTCATCTGAACACCAGGACCCTCGTCTTCATCTGAAGACCAGGACTTTCGTCTTCATCTTCACCTGAACACCAGGACTCTCGTCTTCCTTTTCATCTTCATCTGAAGACCAGGATCCTTATCTTCATCTGAAGACCAGGACTCTCATCTTCATCTGAACACCAGGACCTTCATCTTCACTTGAACACCAAGACTCTTGTCTTCATCTGAAGACCAGGACTCTCGTCTTCATCTGAAGACCAGGACTCTCGTCTTCATCTGAAGACCAGGACTCTCGTCTTCATCTTCAGCTGAACACCAGGACCCTGGTCTTCATCTTCATCTGAATACCAGGACCTTCATCTTCACCTGAACACCAAGACTCTTGTCTTCATCTGAAGACCAGGACTCTCGTCTTCATCTGAATACCAGGACCTTCATCTTCACTTGAACACCAGGACCCTCGTCTTCATCTTCATCTGAATTCCAGGACCTTCATCTTCACCTGAACACCAAGACTCTCGTCTTCATGTTCATCTTCATCTGAAGACCAGGATCTTCATCTTCATCTGAACACCAGGACTCTCATCTTCATCTGAACACCAGGACCCGTCATCTTCATCTGAAGACCAGGACCTTCATCTTCACTTGAACACCAAGACTCTTGTCTTCATCTTCTTCTGAACACCAGGACCCTCGTCTTCATCTGAAGACCAGGACTCTCGTCTTCATCTTCACCTGAACACCAGGACTCTCGTCTTCCTGTTCATCTTCATCTGAAGACCAGGATCCTTATCTTCATCTGAAGACCAGGACTCTCATCTTCATCTGAATACCAGGACCTTCATCTTCACTTGAACACCAAGACTCTTGTCTTCATCTTCATCTGACGACCAGGACTCTCGTCTTCATCTTCACCTGAACACCAGGACTCTCGTCTTCCTGTTCATCTTCATCTGTAGACCAGGATCCTTATCTTCATCTGAAGACCAGGACTCTCATCTTCATCTAGATACCAGGACTTTCATCTTCACTTGAACACCAAGACTCTTGTCTTCATCTTCATCTGAAGACCAGGACTCTCGTCTACATCTTCACCTGAACACCAGGACTCTCGTCTTCCTGTTCATCTTCATCTGAAGACCAGGACTCTCATCTTCATCTGAATACCAGGACCTTCATCTTCACTTTAACACCAAGACTCTTGTCTTCATCTGAAGACCAGGACTCTCGTCTTCATCTTCACCTGAACACCAGGACTCTCGTCTTCCTGTTCATCTTCATCTGAAGACCAGGATCCTTATCTTCATCTGAAGACCAGGACTCTCATCTTCATCTGAATACCAGGACCTTCATCTTCACTTGAACACCAAGACTCTTGTCTTCATCTTCATCTGACGACCAGGACTCTCGTCTTCATCTTCACCTGAACACCAGGACTCTCGTCTTCCTGTTCATCTTCATCTGAAGACCAGGATCCTTATCTTCATCTGAAGACCAGGACTCTCATCTTCATCTGAATACCAGGACCTTCATCTTCACTTGAACACTAAGACTCTTGTCTTCATCTTCATCTTCATCTGACGACCAGGACTCTGGTCTTCATCTTCACCTGAACACCAGGACTCTCGTCTTCCTGTTCATCTTCATCTGAAGACCAGGATCCTTATCTTCATCTGAAGACCAGGACTCTCATCTTCATCTGAATACCAGGACCTTCATCTTCACTTGAACACCAAGACTCTTGTCTTCATCTTCATCTGAACACCAGGACCCTCGTGTTCATCTTCATCTGAATACCAGGACCTTCATCTTCACCTAAACACCAAGACTCTCGTCTTCATGTTCATCTTCATCTGAAGACCAGGATCTTCATCTTCATCTGAAGAACAGGACTCTCATCTTCATGTGAAGACCAGGACCCTCATCTTCATCTGAATCCCAGGACCTTCATCTTCACTTGTACACCAAGAGTCTTGTCTTCATCTGAACACCAGGGCCCTCGTCTTCATCTGAAGACCAGGACCTTCATCTGAAGACCAGGACTCTCGTCTTCATCTTCACCTGAACACCAGGACTCTCGTCTTCCTGTTCATCTTCATCTGAAGACCAGGATCCTTATCTTCATCTGAAGACCAGGACTCTCATCTTCATCTGGATACCAGGACTTTCATCTTCACTTGAACACCAAGACACTTGTCTTCATCTTCATCTTCATCTGAAGACCAGGACTCTCGTCTACATCTTCACCTGAACACCAGGACTCTCGTCTTCCTGTTCATCTTCATCTGAAGACCAAGATCCTTATCTTCATCTGAAGACCAGGACTCTCATCTTCATCTCAATACCAGGACCTTCATCTTCACTTGAACACCAAGACTCTTGTCTTCATCTGAAGACCAGGACTCTCGTCTTCATCTTCACTTGAACACCAGGACTCTCGTCTTCCTGTTCATCTTCATCTGAAGACCAGGATCCTTATCTTCATCTGAAGACCAGGACTCTCATCTTCATCTGAATACCAGGACCTTCATCTTCACTTGAACACCAAGACTCTTGTCTTCATCTTCATCTTCATCTGAAGACCAGGACTCTCGTCTACATCTTCACCTGAACACCAGGACTCTCGTATTCCTGTTCATCTTCATCTGAAGACCAGGATCCTTATCTTCATCTGAAGACCAGGACTCTCATCTTCATCTGAATACCAGAACCTTCATCTTCACTTGAACACCAAGACTCTTGTCTTCATCTTCATCTTCATCTGACGACCAGGACTCTGGTCTTCATCTTCACCTGAACACCAGGACTCTCGTCTTCCTGTTCATCTTCATCTGAAGACCAGGATCCTTATCTTCATCTGAAGACCAGGACTCTCATCTTCATCTGAATACCAGGACCTTCATCTTCACTTGAACACCAAGACTCTTGTCTTCATCTTCATCTGAACAACAGGACCCTCGTGTTCATCTTCATCTGAATACCAGGACCTTCATCTTCACCTAAACACCAAGACTCTCGTCTTCATGTTCATCTTCATCTGAAGAACAGGACTCTCATCTTCATGTGAAGACCAGGACCCTCATCTTCATCTGAATCCCAGGACCTTCATCTTCACTTTAACACCAAGACTCTTGTCTTCATCTGAAGACCAGGACTCTCGTCTTCATCTTCACCTGAACACCAGGACTCTCGTCTTCCTGTTCATCTTCATCTGAAGACCAGGATCCTTATCTTCATCTGAAGACCAGGACTCTCATCTTCATCTGAATACCAGGACCTTCATCTTCACTTGAACACCAAGACTCTTGTCTTCATCTTCATCTGACGACCAGGACTCTCGTCTTCATCTTCACCTGAACACCAGGACTCTCGTCTTCCTGTTCATCTTCATCTGAAGACCAGGATCCTTATCTTCATCTGAAGACCAGGACTCTCATCTTCATCTGAATACCAGGACCTTCATCTTCACTTGAACACTAAGACTCTTGTCTTCATCTTCATCTTCATCTGACGACCAGGACTCTGGTCTTCATCTTCACCTGAACACCAGGACTCTCGTCTTCCTGTTCATCTTCATCTGAAGACCAGGATCCTTATCTTCATCTGAAGACCAGGACTCTCATCTTCATCTGAATACCAGGACCTTCATCTTCACTTGAACACCAAGACTCTTGTCTTCATCTTCATCTGAACACCAGGACCCTCGTGTTCATCTTCATCTGAATACCAGGACCTTCATCTTCACCTAAACACCAAGACTCTCGTCTTCATGTTCATCTTCATCTGAAGACCAGGATCTTCATCTTCATCTGAAGAACAGGACTCTCATCTTCATGTGAAGACCAGGACCCTCATCTTCATCTGAATCCCAGGACCTTCATCTTCACTTGTACACCAAGAGTCTTGTCTTCATCTGAACACCAGGGCCCTCGTCTTCATCTGAAGACCAGGACCTTCATCTGAAGACCAGGACTCTCGTCTTCATCTTCACCTGAACACCAGGACTCTCGTCTTCCTGTTCATCTTCATCTGAAGACCAGGATCCTTATCTTCATCTGAAGACCAGGACTCTCATCTTCATCTGGATACCAGGACTTTCATCTTCACTTGAACACCAAGACACTTGTCTTCATCTTCATCTTCATCTGAAGACCAGGACTCTCGTCTACATCTTCACCTGAACACCAGGACTCTCGTCTTCCTGTTCATCTTCATCTGAAGACCAAGATCCTTATCTTCATCTGAAGACCAGGACTCTCATCTTCATCTCAATACCAGGACCTTCATCTTCACTTGAACACCAAGACTCTTGTCTTCATCTGAAGACCAGGACTCTCGTCTTCATCTTCACTTGAACACCAGGACTCTCGTCTTCCTGTTCATCTTCATCTGAAGACCAGGATCCTTATCTTCATCTGAAGACCAGGACTCTCATCTTCATCTGAATACCAGGACCTTCATCTTCACTTGAACACCAAGACTCTTGTCTTCATCTTCATCTTCATCTGAAGACCAGGACTCTCGTCTACATCTTCACCTGAACACCAGGACTCTCGTATTCCTGTTCATCTTCATCTGAAGACCAGGATCCTTATCTTCATCTGAAGACCAGGACTCTCATCTTCATCTGAATACCAGAACCTTCATCTTCACTTGAACACCAAGACTCTTGTCTTCATCTTCATCTTCATCTGACGACCAGGACTCTGGTCTTCATCTTCACCTGAACACCAGGACTCTCGTCTTCCTGTTCATCTTCATCTGAAGACCAGGATCCTTATCTTCATCTGAAGACCAGGACTCTCATCTTCATCTGAATACCAGGACCTTCATCTTCACTTGAACACCAAGACTCTTGTCTTCATCTTCATCTGAACACCAGGACCCTCGTGTTCATCTTCATCTGAATACCAGGACCTTCATCTTCACCTAAACACCAAGACTCTCGTCTTCATGTTCATCTTCATCTGAAGAACAGGACTCTCATCTTCATGTGAAGACCAGGACCCTCATCTTCATCTGAATCCCAGGACCTTCATCTTCACTTGTACACCAAGACTCTTGTCTTCATCTGAACACCAGGGCCCTCGTCTTCATCTGAAGACCAGGACCTTCATCTGAAGACCAGGACTCTCGTCTTCATCTTCACCTGAACACCAGGACTCTCGTCTTCCTGTTCATCTTCATCTGAAGACCAGGATCCTTATCTTCATCTGAAGACCAGGACTCTCATCTTCATCTGAATACCAGGACCTTCATCTTCACTTGAACACCAAGACTCTTGTCTTCATCTTCATCTGAAGACCAGGATCCTTATCTTCATCTGAAGACCAGGACTCTCATCTTCATCTGAATACCAGGACCTTCATCTTCACTTGAACACCAAGACTCTTGTCTTCATCTTCATCTGAAGACCAGGACTCTCGTCTACATCTTCACCTGAACACCAGGACTCTCGTCTTCCTGTTCATCTTCATCTGAAGACCAGGATGCTTATCTTCATCTGAAGACCAGGACTCTCATCTTCATCTGAATACCAGGACCTTCATCTTCACTTGAATACCAAGACTCTTGTCTTCATCCTCATCTGAACACCAGGACCCTCGTCTTCATCTTCATCTGAATACCAGGACCTTCATCTTCACCTGAACACCAAGACTCTCGTCTTCATGTTCATCTTCATCTGAAGACCAGGATCTTCATCTTCATCTGAAGACCAGGACTCTCATCTTCATCTGAAGACCAGGACTCTCATCTTCATCTGAATCCCAGGACCTTCATCTTCACTTGAACACCAAGACTCTTGTCTTCATCTTCATCTGAAGACCAGGACTCTCGTCTACATCTTCACCTGAACACCAGGACTCTCGTCTTCCTGTTCATCTTCATCTGAAGACCAGGATCCTTATCTTCATCTGAAGACCAGGACTCTCATCTTCATCTGAATACCAGGACCTTCATCTTCACTTGAACACCAAGACTCTTGTCTTCATCTTCATCTGAAGACCAGGACTCTCATCTTCATCTGAATACCAGGACCTTCATCTTCACTTGAACACAAAGACTCTTGTCTTCATCTTCATCTGAACACCAGGACCCTCGTGTTCATCTTCATCTGAATACCAGGACCTTCATCTTCACCTGAACACCAAGACTCTCGTCTTCATGTTCATCTTCATCTGAAGACCAGATCATCATCTTCATCTGAAGACCAGGACTCTCATCTTCATCTGAAGACCAGAACTCTCATCTTCATCTGAAGACCAGGACTCTCATCTTCATCTGAAGACCAGGACCTTCATCTTTACTTGAACACCAAGACTCTTGTCTTCATCTTCATCTTCATCTGAAGACCAGGACTCTCGTCTACATCTTCACCTGAACACCAGGACTCTCATCTTCCTGTTCATCTGAAGACCAGGATCCTTATCTTCATCTGAAGACCAGGACTCTCATCTTCATCTGAATACCAGGACCTTCATCTTCACTTGAACACCAAGACTCTTGTCTTCATCTTCATCTTCATCTGAAGACCAGGACTCTCGTCTTCATCTTCACCTGAACACCAGGACTCTCGTCTTCCTGTTCATCTTCATCTGAAGACCAGGATCCTTATCTTCATCTGAAGACCGGGACTCTCATCTTCATCTGAATACCAGGACCTTCATCTTCACTTGAACACCAAGACTCTTGTCTTCATCTTCATCTTCATCTGAAGACCAGGACTCTCGTCTTCATCTTCACCTGAACACCAGGACTCTCATCTTCCTGTTCATCTTCATCTGAAGACCAGGATCCTTATCTTCATCTGAAGACCAGGACTCTCATCTTCATCTGAATACCAGGACCTTCATCTTCACTTGAACACCAAGACTCTTGTCTTCATCTTCATCTTCATCTGAAGACCAGGACTCTCGTCTTCATCTTCACCTGAACACCAGGACTCTCATCTTCCTGTTCATCTTCATCTAAAGACCAGGATCCTTATCTACATCTGAAGACCAAGACTCTCATCTTCATCTGAAGACCAGGACCCTCATCTTCATCTGAATACCAGGACTTTCCTCTTCACTTGTACACGAAGACTCTTGTCTTCATCTGAACACCAGGACCCTCGTCTTCATCTGAAGACCAGGACTCTCGTCTTCATCTTCACCTGAACACCAGGACTCTCGTCTTCCTTTTCATCTTCATCTGAAGACCAGGATCCTTATCTTCATCTGAAGACCAGGACTCTCATCTTCATCTGAACACCAGGACCTTCATCTTCACTTGAACACCAAGACTCTTGTCTTCATCTGAAGACCAGGACTCTCGTCTTCATCTGAAGACCAGGACTCTCGTCTTCATCTTCAGCTGAACACCAGGACCCTGGTCTTCATCTTCATCTGAATACCAGGACCTTCATCTTCACCTGAACACCAAGACTCTTGTCTTCATCTGAAGACCAGGACTCTCGTCTTCATCTGAATACCAGGACCTTCATCTTCACTTGAACACCAGGACCCTCGTCTTCATCTTCATCTGAATTCCAGGACCTTCATCTTCACCTGAACACCAAGACTCTCGTCTTCATGTTCATCTTCATCTGAAGACCAGGATCTTCATCTTCATCTGAACACCAGGACTCTCATCTTCATCTGATGACCAGGACCCTCATCTTCATCTGAATACCAGGACCTTCATCTTCACTTGTACACCAAGACTCTTGTCTTCATCTGAACACCAGGACCCTCGTCTTCATCTGAAGACCAGGACCTTCATCTTCACTTGAACACCAAGACTCTTGTCTTCATCTTCTTCTGAACACCAGGACCCTCGTCTTCATCTGAAGACCAGGACTCTCGTCTTCATCTTCACCTGAACACCAGGACTCTCGTCTTCCTGTTCATCT
Organism: Amphiprion ocellaris; assembly: GCF_022539595.1. Taxonomy (NCBI): domain Eukaryota; kingdom Metazoa; phylum Chordata; class Actinopteri; family Pomacentridae; genus Amphiprion; species Amphiprion ocellaris. The sequence goes on from NC_072768.1 coordinate 18,332,424, forward strand.
TCATCTGAAGACCAGGATCTTTATCTTCATCTGAAGACCAGGACTCTCATCTTCATCTGAATACCAGGACCTTCATCTTCACTTGAACACCAAGACTCTTGTCTTCATCTTCATCTGACGACCAGGACTCTCGTCTTCATCTTCACCTGAACACCAGGACTCTCGTCTTCCTGTTCATCTTCATCTGTAGACCAGGATCCTTATCTTCATCTGAAGACCAGGACTCTCATCTTCATCTAGATACCAGGACTTTCATCTTCACTTGAACACCAAGACTCTTGTCTTCATCTTCATCTTCATCTGAAGACCAGGACTCTCGTCTACATCTTCACCTGAACACCAGGACTCTCGTCTTCCTGTTCATCTTCATCTGAAGACCAGGATCCTTATCTTCATCTGAAGACCAGGACTCTCATCTTCATCTGAATACCAGGACCTTCATTTTCACTTGAACACCAAGACTCTTGTCTTCATCTGAACACCAGGACCCTCGTCTTCATCTGAAGACCAGGACTCTCGTCTTCATCTTCACCTGAACACCAGGACTCTCGTCTTCCTTTTCATCTTCATCTGAAGACCAGGATCCTTATCTTCATCTGAAGACCAGGACTCTCATCTTCATCTGAACACCAGGACCTTCATCTTCACTTGAACACCAAGACTCTTGTCTTCATCTGAAGACCAGGACTCTCGTCTTCATCTGAAGACCAGGACTCTCGTCTTCATCTGAAGACCAGGACTCTCGTCTTCATCTTCAGCTGAACACCAGGACCCTGGTCTTCATCTTCATCTGAATACCAGGACCTTCATCTTCACCTGAACACCAAGACTCTTGTCTTCATCTGAAGACCAGGACTCTCGTCTTCATCTGAATACCAGGACCTTCATCTTCACTTTAACACCAGGACCCTCGTCTTCATCTTCATCTGAATTCCAGGACCTTCATCTTCACCTGAACACCAAGACTCTCGTCTTCATGTTCATCTTCATCTGAAGACCAGGATCTTCATCTGAACACCAGGACTCTCATCTTCATCTGAAGACCAGGACCCTCATCTTCATCTGAATACCAGGACCTTCATCTTCACTTGTACACCAAGACTCTTGTCTTCATCTGAACACCAGGACCCTCGTCTTCATCTGAAGACCAGGACCTTCATCTTCACTTGAACACCAAGACTCTTGTCTTCATCTTCTTCTGAACACCAGGACCCTCGTCTTCATCTGAAGACCAGGACTCTCGTCTTCATCTTCACCTGAACACCAGGACTCTCGTCTTCCTGTTCATCTTCATCTGAATACCAGGACCTTCATCTTCACTTGAACACCAAGACTCTTGTCTTCATCTTCATCTGACGACCAGGACTCTCGTCTTCATCTTCACCTGAACACCAGGACTCTCGTCTTCCTGTTCATCTTCATCTGTAGACCAGGATCCTTATCTTCATCTGAAGACCAGGACTCTCATCTTCATCTAGATACCAGGACTTTCATCTTCACTTGAACACCAAGACTCTTGTCTTCATCTTCATCTTCATCTGAAGACCAGGACTCTCGTCTACATCTTCACCTGAACACCAGGACTCTCGTCTTCCTGTTCATCTTCATCTGAAGACCAAGATCCTTATCTTCATCTGAAGACCAGGACTCTCATCTTCATCTGAATACCAGGACCTTCATCTTCACTTTAACACCAAGACTCTTGTCTTCATCTGAAGACCAGGACTCTCGTCTTCATCTTCACCTGAACACCAGGACTCTCGTCTTCCTGTTCATCTTCATATGAAGACCAGGATCCTTATCTTCATCTGAAGACCAGGACTCTCATCTTCATCTGAATACCAGGACCTTCATCTTCACTTGAACACCAAGACTCTTGTCTTCATCTTCATCTGAAGACCAGGACTCTCGTCTACATCTTCACCTGAACACCAGGACTCTCGTCTTCCTGTTCATCTTCATCTGAAGACCAGGATCCTTATCTTCATCTGAAGACCAGGACTCTCATCTTCATCTGAATACCAGGACCTTCATCTTCACTTGAACACTAAGACTCTTGTCTTCATCTTCATCTTCATCTGACGACCAGGACTCTGGTCTTCATCTTCACCTGAACACCAGGACTCTCGTCTTCCTGTTCATCTTCATCTGAAGACCAGGATCCTTATCTTCATCTGAAGACCAGGACTCTCATCTTCATCTGAATACCAGGACCTTCATCTTCACTTGAACACCAAGACTCTTGTCTTCATCTTCATCTGAACACCAGGACCCTCGTGTTCATCTTCATCTGAATACCAGGACCTTCATCTTCACCTAAACACCAAGACTCTCGTCTTCATGTTCATCTTCATCTGAAGACCAGGATCTTCATCTTCATCTGAAGAACAGGACTCTCATCTTCATGTGAAGACCAGGACCCTCATCTTCATCTGAATCCCAGGACCTTCATCTTCACTTGTACACCAAGACTCTTGTCTTCATCTGAACACCAGGGCCCTCATCTTCATCTGAAGACCAGGACCTTCATCTGAAGACCAGGACTCTCGTCTTCATCTTCACCTGAACACCAGGACTCTCGTCTTCCTGTTCATCTTCATCTGAAGACCAGGATCCTTATCTTCATCTGAAGACCAGGACTCTCATCTTCATCTGAATACCAGGACCTTCATCTTCACTTGAACACCAAGACTCTTGTCTTCATCTTCATCTGAGGACCAGGACTCTCGTCTACATCTTCACCTGAACACCAGGAGTCTCGTCTTCCTGTTCATCTTCATCTGAAGACCAGGATCCTTATCTTCATCTGAAGACCAGGACTCTCATCTTCATCTGAATACCAGGACCTTCATCTTCACTTGAACACCAAGACTCTTGTCTTCATCTTCATCTTCATCTGAAGACCAGGATCCTTATCTTCATCTGAAGACCAGGACTCTCATCTTCATCTGAATACCAGGACCTTCATCTTCACTTGAACACCAAGACTCTTGTCTTCATCTTCATCTGAAGACCAGGACTCTCGTCTACATCTTCACCTGAACACCAGGACTCTCGTCTTCCTGTTCATCTTCATCTGAAGACCAGGATGCTTATCTTCATCTGAAGACCAGGATTCTCATCTTCATCTGAATACCAGGACCTTCATCTTCACTTGAACACCAAGACTCTTGTCTTCATCTTCATCTTCATCTGAAGACCAGGACTCTCATCTTCATCTGAATACCAGGACCTTCATCTTCACTTGAACACCAAGACTCTTATCTTCATCTGAACACCAGGACCCTCGTGTTCATCTTCATCTGAATACCAGGACCTTCATCTTCACCTGAACACCAAGACTCTCGTCTTCATGTTCATCTTCATCTGAAGACCAGGATCATCATCTTCATCTGAAGACCAGGACTCTCATCTTCATCTGAAGACCAGGACTCTCATCTTCATCTGAATACCAGGACCTTCATCTTCACTTGAACACCAAGACTCTTGTCTTCATCTTCATCTTCATCTGAAGACCAGGACTCTCGTCTACATCTTCACCTGAACACCAGGACTCTCGTCTTCCTGTTCATCTTCATCTGAAGACCAGGATCCTTATCTTCATCTGAAGACCAGGACTCTCATCTTCATCTGAATACCAGGACCTTCATCTTCACTTGAACACCAAGACTCTTGTCTTCATCTTCATCTGAAGACCAGGACTCTCATCTTCATCTGAATACCAGGACCTTCATCTTCACTTGAACACCAAGACTCTTGTCTTCATCTTCATCTGAACACCAGGACCCTCGTGTTCATCTTCATCTAAATACCAGGACCTTCATCTTCACCTGAACACCAAGACTCTCGTCTTCATGTTCATCTTCATCTGAAGACCAGATCATCATCTTCATCTGAAGACCAGGACTCTCATCTTCATCTGAAGACCAGGACCCTCATCTTCATCTGAATCCCAGGACCTTCATCTTCACTTGTACACCAAGACTCTTGTCTTCATCTGAACACCAGGGCCCTCGTCTTCATCTGAAGACCAGGACCTTCATCTGAAGACCAGGACTCTCGTCTTCATCTTCACCTGAACACCAGGACTCTCGTCTTCCTGTTCATCTTCATCTGAACACCAGGACCCTTGTCTTCATCTGAAGACCAGGACTCTCGTCTTCATCTTCACCTGAACACCAGGACTCTCGTCTTCCTTTTCATCTTCATCTGAAGACCAGGATCCTTATCTTCATCTGAAGACCAGGACTCTCATCTTCATCTGAATACCAGGACCTTCATCTTCACTTGAACACCAAGACTGTTGTCTTCATCTTCATCTGAAGACCAGGACTCTCGTCTACATCTTCACCTGAACACCAGGACTCTCGTCTTCCTGTTCATCTTCATCTGAAGACCAGGATCCTTATCTTCATCTGAAGACCAGGACTGTCATCTTCATCTGAATACCAGGACCTTCATCTTCACTTGAACACCAAGACTCTTGTCTTCATCTTCATCTGAAGACCAGGACTCTCGTCTTCATCTTCACCTGAACACCAGGACTCTCATCTTCCTGTTCATCTTCATCTGAATACCCGGATCCTTATCTTCATCTGAAGACCAGGACTCTCATCTTCATCTGAATACCAGGACCTTCATCTTCACTTGAACACCAAGACTCTTGTCTTCATCCTCATCTGAACACCAGGACCCTCGTCTTCATCTTCATCTGAATACCAGGACCTTCATCTTCACCTGAACACCAAGACTCTCGTCTTCATGTTCATCTTCATCTGAAGACCAGGATCTTCATCTTCATCTGAAGACCAGGACTCTCATCTTCATCTGAAGACCAGGACCCTCATCTTCATCTGAATACCAGGACCTTCATCTTCACTTGTACACCAAGACTCTTGTCTTCATCTGAACACCAGGACCCTCGTCTTCATCTGAAGACCAGGACTCTCGTCTTCATCTTCACCTGAACACCAGGACTCTCGTCTTCCTTTTCATCTTCATCTGAAGACCAGGATCCTTATCTTCATCTGAAGACCAGGACTCTCATCTTCATCTGAACACCAGGACCTTCATCTTCAATTGAACACCAAGACTCTTGTCTTCATCTGAAGACCAGGACTCTCGTCTTCATCTGAAGACCAGGACTCTCGTCTTCATCTTCAGCTGAACACCAGGACCCTCGTCTTCATCTTCATCTGAATACCAGGACCTTCATCTTCACCTGAACACCAAGACTCTTGTCTTCATCTGAAGACCAGGACTCTCGTCTTCATCTGAATACCAGGACCTTCATCTTCACTTGAACACCAGGACCCTCGTCTTCATCTTCATTTGAATACCAGGACCTTCATCTTCACCTGAACACCAAGACTCTCGTCTTCATGTTCATCTTCATCTGAAGACCAGGATCTTCATCTTCATCTGAAGACCAGGACTCTCATCTTCATCTGAATACCAGGACCCTCATCTTCATCTTTATCTGAATACAAGGACCTCATCTTCATCTGAACACCAGGACCCTCATCTTCATCTGAATACCAGGACCCTCAACTTCATCTTCATCTGAACACTAGGACCCTCGTCTTCATCTTCATCTCACAGGCCAATAGGAGTGCAGGTTTTAGGCAGTTTTCCTTGGTAAGGGTAGATTGGGGGGCAGTCTTACCCAGGGAGAGCAACTTTGAGGATACTTTTACCAGAAGAGGGGAGGTTTGGGGGTAGTTTTCCTTCCTAAGGGTAGGTTGGGGGCAGTTTTATCTGGGTAGGACAGGGCCTGGATGGTGAATTAACTTCATAAATGTTGTAATTTTAATGATTTTCTCATAAATATGACTTCTTCCTGCAGGTTTCAGGGCTCTCAGGGTGAATCTCTGCCTGATGAATGTTACAATTCTGATGTTTTTTCTCTAAATTTAGCATCTTCCTGCAGGTTTCAGGGCTCTCAGCTTGAATCTCTGCCTGATGAATGTTACAATTCTGACGTTTTTCCTCTAAACTTGATGTCTTCCTGCAGGTTTTGGTTTAATTTCTCATATTTTCCTCTAAATTTAACTTCTTTCTGCAGGTTTCAGGGCTCTCGGGATGAATCTTTACCTGATAAATGTTATAATTCTGATTTTTTTCTTATAAATTTAACGTCTTTCTGCAGGTTTCAGGGCTCTCAGGATGAATCTCTACCTGATAAATGTTATAATTCTGATATTTTATAAATTTAGCGTCTTTCTGCAAGTTTCAGGATGAATCTCTACCTGATAAATGTTGTAATTTTGACATTTTTCTGACAAATTTAACGTCTTTGCAGGTTTCAGGGCTCTCGGGATGAATCTGCCTGGTAAATGTTACAATTCTGATGTTTTTCCTCTAAATTTAGCATCTTCCTGCAGGTTTCAGGGTGAATCTCTGCCTCAATGTTATAATTCTGATATTTTTCTTATAAATTTAACATCTTCCTGCAGGTTTTGGTCTAATTTTGATGTTTTCTCTCTAAATTTAGCGTCTTTCTGCAGGTTTCAGGGCTCTCGGAATGAATCTCTACCTGATAAATATTATAATTTTGATGTTTTCCTCTAAATTTAGCATCTTCCTGCAGATTTTGGTGTAATTTCTCAGTTTTTCCTCTAAATTTAATGTCTTTCTTCAGGTTTCACGGCTCTCGGGATGAATCTCTACCTGATAAAAGTTATTTTGATGTTTTTCCTCTAAACTTGAAGTCTTCCTGCAGGTTTTGGTGTAATTTCTCAATTTTTCCTCTATATTTAGCATCTTCCTGCAGGTTTCAGGGCTCTCGGGATGAATTTCTGCCCGATAAATGTCATAATTCTGATGTTTTTCCTCTAAATTTAGCACCTTTCTGCAGGTTTCAGGGCTCTCAGGGTGAATCTCTACCTGATAAATGTTATAATTCTGACATTTTTCTTATAAATTTAACATCTTCCTGCAGGTTTTGGTCTAATTTTGATGTTTTCCCTCTAAATTTAGCGTCTTTCTGCAGGTTTCAGGGCTCTCGGAATGAATCTCTACCTGATAAATATTATAATTTTGATGTTTTCCTCTAAATTTAGCATCTTCCTGCATATTTCAGGGCTCTCGGGATGAATCTCTGCCTGATAAATGTTATAATTCTGATATTTTTCAGATAAATTTAATGTCTTCCTGCAGGTTTTGGTGTAATTTGTCAGTTTTTCCTCTAAATTTAGCATCTTCCTGCAGTTTTCAGGATGAATCTCTACCTGATAAATGTTATAATTCTGATGTTTTTCCTCTAAACTTGATTTGTTCCTACAGGTTTTGGTGTAATTTCTCAATTTTTCCTCTAAATTTAGCATCATTCTGCAGCTTTCAGGGCTCTCAGGGTGAATCTCTACCTGATAAAAGTTGTTATTTTGATGTTTTTCCTCTAAACTTGATGTCTTCCTGCAGGTTTTTGTGTAATTTCTCAATTTTTCCTCTATATTTAGCGTCTTCCTGCAGGTTTCAGGGATCTAAGGGTGAATTTCTGCCCGATAAATGTTATAATTCTGAGGTTTTTCTTATAAATTTAACATCTTCCTGCAGGTTTCAGGGCTCTCGGGATGAATCTGCCTGATAAATGTCATAATTCTGATGTTTTTCCTCTAAATTTAGCATCTTCCTGCAGGTTTCAGGATGAATCTCTACCTGATAAATGTTATAAATTTGATGTTTTTCCTCTAAATTTAACGTTTTCCTGCAGCTTTCAGGGCTCTCGGGATGAATCTCTGCCTGATAAATGTCATAATTCTGATGTTTTTCCTCTAAATTTAGCATCTTCCTGCAGGTTTCAGGATGAATCTCTACCTGATAAATGTTATAAATTTGATGTTTTTCCTCTAAATTTAACGTTTTCCTGCAGCTTTCAGGGCTCTCGGGATGAATCTCTGCCTGATAAATGTTACAATTCTGATGTTTTTCCTCTAAGTTTATCATCTTCCTGCAGGTTTCAGGGCTCTCGGGATGAATCTCTACCTGACAAAAGTAGTTATTTTGATGTTTTCCTCTAAATTTAGCATCTTCCTGCAGGTTTCAGGGCTCTCAGGGTGAATTTCTGCCCGATAAATTTTATAATTCTGATGTTTTCCTCTAAATTTAGCATCTTTCTGCAGGTTTCAGGGCTCTCAGGATTAATCTCTGCCCAATAAATGTTATAATTCTGATGTTTTTCCTCTAAATTTAGGATCTTCCTGCAGGTTTTGGTTTAATTTCTCAGTTTTTCCTCTAGATTTAGGATCTTCCTGCAGGTTTTGGGTTAATTTCTCAGTTTTTCCTCTAAATTTAGCATCTTCCTGCAGGTTTCAGGGCTCTCAGGGTGAATCTCTACCTGATAAATATTATAATTTTGATGTTTTCCTCTAAATTTAGCATCTTCCTGCAGGTTTTGGTGTAATTTCTCAGTTTTTCCTCTAAATTTAATGTCTTTCTTCAGGTTTCAGGATGAATCTCTACCTGATAAAAGTAGTTATTTTGATGTTTTCCTCTAAATTTAGCATCTTCCTGCAGGTTTCAGGGCTCTCAGGGTGAATCTGTACCTGAAAAATGTTCTAATTCTGATATTTTTCTTATAAATTTAGCATCTTCCTGCAGGTTTCTGGGCTCTTGGGACTAATCTCTGCCTGATAAATGTCATAATTCTGATTATTTTCCTCTAAGTTTAGCATCTTTCTGCAGGTTTTGGTGTAATTTCTCAGTTTTTCCTCTAAATTTATCATCTTTCTGCAGGTTTCAGGATGAATCTCTTCCTGATAAAAGTTATTTTGATGTTTTCTCTCTAAATTTAGCGTCTTTCTGCAGGTTTCAGGGCTCTCGGAATGAATCTCTACCTGATAAATATTATAATTTTGATGTTTTCCTCTAAATTTAGCATCTTCCTGCAGATTTTGGTGTAATTTCTCAGTTTTTCCTCTAAATTTAATGTCTTTCTTCAGGTTTCACGGCTCTCGGGATGAATCTCTACCTGATAAAAGTTATTTTGATGTTTTTCCTCTAAACTTGAAGTCTTCCTGCAGGTTTTGGTGTAATTTCTCAATTTTTCCTCTATATTTAGCATCTTCCTGCAGGTTTCAGGGCTCTCGGGATGAATTTCTGCCCGATAAATGTCATAATTCTGATGTTTTTCCTCTAAATTTAGCACCTTTCTGCAGGTTTCAGGGCTCTCAGGGTGAATCTCTACCTGATAAATGTTATAATTCTGACATTTTTCTTATAAATTTAACATCTTCCTGCAGGTTTTGGTCTAATTTTGATGTTTTCCCTCTAAATTTAGCGTCTTTCTGCAGGTTTCAGGGCTCTCGGAATGAATCTCTACCTGATAAATATTATAATTTTGATGTTTTCCTCTAAATTTAGCATCTTCCTGCAGGTTTCAGGGCTCTTGCGACTAATCTCTGCCCGAAAAATGTCATAATTCTGATGATTTTCCTCTAAATTTAGCATCTTTCTGCAGGTTTTGGTGTAATTTCTCAGTTTTTTTCTAAATTTATCATCTTTCTGCAGGTTTCAGGGCTCTCAGGGTGAATCTCTGTCTGATAAATGTTATAATTCTGATGTTTTTCCTCTAAATTTAGGATCTTCCTGCAGGTTTTGGTGTAATTTCTCAGTTTTTCCTCTAAATTTAGCGTCTTCCTGCAGGTTTCAGGGCTCTCAGGATGAATCTCTACCCGATAAAAGTTGGTATTTTCATGTTTTTCCTCTAAATTTAACGTCTTTCTGCAGGTTTCAGGGCTCTCGGGATGAATCTCTGCCTGATAAATGTTATAATTCTGATGTTTTTCCTCTAAATTTAGCATCTTTCTGCTGGTTTTGGTGTAATTTCTCAGTTTTTCCTCTAAATTTAGCGTCTTTCTGCAGATTTCAGGGCTCTCAGGATGAATCTGCCTGATAAATGTGACAATTCTGATGTTTTCCTCTAAATTTAGCATCTTCCTGCAGGTTTCAGGGTGAATCTCTACCTGATAAATGTCATAATCCTGATATTTTTCTTATAAATTTAACATCTTCCTGCAGGTTTTGGTCTAATTTTGATGTTTTCTCTCTAAATTTATCATCTTTCTGCAGGTTTCAGGATGAATCTCTTCCTGATAAAAGTTATTTTGATGTTTTCTCTCTAAATTTAGCGTCTTTCTGCAGGTTTCAGGGCTCTCGGAATGAATCTCTACCTGATAAATATTATAATTTTGATGTTTTCCTCTAAATTTAGCATCTTCCTGCAGATTTTGGTGTAATTTCTCAGTTTTTCCTCTAAATTTAATGTCTTTCTTCAGGTTTCACGGCTCTCGGGATGAATCTCTACCTGATAAAAGTTATTTTGATGTTTTTCCTCTAAACTTGAAGTCTTCCTGCAGGTTTTGGTGTAATTTCTCAATTTTTCCTCTATATTTAGCATCTTCCTGCAGGTTTCAGGGCTCTCGGGATGAATTTCTGCCCGATAAATGTCATAATTCTGATGTTTTTCCTCTAAATTTAGCACCTTTCTGCAGGTTTCAGGGCTCTCAGGGTGAATCTCTACCTGATAAATGTTATAATTCTGACATTTTTCTTATAAATTTAACATCTTCCTGCAGGTTTTGGTCTAATTTTGATGTTTTCCCTCTAAATTTAGCGTCTTTCTGCAGGTTTCAGGGCTCTCGGAATGAATCTCTACCTGATAAATATTATAATTTTGATGTTTTCCTCTAAATTTAGCATCTTCCTGCAGGTTTCAGGGCTCTTGCGACTAATCTCTGCCCGAAAAATGTCATAATTCTGATGATTTTCCTCTAAATTTAGCATCTTTCTGCAGGTTTTGGTGTAATTTCTCAGTTTTTTTCTAAATTTATCATCTTTCTGCAGGTTTCAGGGCTCTCAGGGTGAATCTCTGTCTGATAAATGTTATAATTCTGATGTTTTTCCTCTAAATTTAGGATCTTCCTGCAGGTTTTGGTGTAATTTCTCAGTTTTTCCTCTAAATTTAGCGTCTTCCTGCAGGTTTCAGGGCTCTCAGGATGAATCTCTACCCGATAAAAGTTGGTATTTTCATGTTTTTCCTCTAAATTTAACGTCTTTCTGCAGGTTTCAGGGCTCTCGGGATGAATCTCTGCCTGATAAATGTTATAATTCTGATGTTTTTCCTCTAAATTTAGCATCTTTCTGCTGGTTTTGGTGTAATTTCTCAGTTTTTCCTCTAAATTTAGCGTCTTTCTGCAGATTTCAGGGCTCTCAGGATGAATCTGCCTGATAAATGTGACAATTCTGATGTTTTCCTCTAAATTTAGCATCTTCCTGCAGGTTTCAGGGTGAATCTCTACCTGATAAATGTCATAATCCTGATATTTTTCTTATAAATTTAACATCTTCCTGCAGGTTTTGGTCTAATTTTGATGTTTTCTCTCTAAATTTAGCGTCTTTCTGCAGGTTTCAGGGCTCTCGGAATGAATCTCTACCTGATAAATATTATAATTCTGATGTTTTTCCTCTAAATTTAGGATCTTCCTGCAGGTTTTGGTGTAATTTCTCAGTTTTTCCTCTAAATTTAGCGTCTTCCTGCAGGTTTCAGGGCTCTCAGGATGAATCTCTACCCGATAAAAGTTGGTATTTTCATGTTTTTCCTCTAAATTTAACGTCTTTCTGCAGGTTTCAGGGCTCTCGGGATGAATCTCTGCCTGATAAATGTTATAATTCTGATGTTTTTCCTCTAAATTTAGCATCTTTCTGCTGGTTTTGGTGTAATTTCTCAGTTTTTCCTCTAAATTTAGCGTCTTTCTGCAGATTTCAGGGCTCTCAGGATGAATCTGCCTGATAAATGTGACAATTCTGATGTTTTCCTCTAAATTTAGCATCTTCCTGCAGGTTTCAGGGTGAATCTCTACCTGATAAATGTCATAATCCTGATATTTTTTTTATAAATTTGACATCTTCCTCCAGGTTTTGGTCTAATTTTGATGTTTTCTCTCTAAATTTAGCGTCTTTCTGCAGCTTTCAGGGTGAATCTCTACCTGATAAAAGTAGTTATTTTGATGTTTTTCCTCTAAATTTAGCATCTTCCTGCAGGTTTCAGGGTGAATCTCTACCTGATAAATGTTATAATTCTGATATTTTTCTTATAAATTTAACATCTTTCTGCAGCTTTAGGGCCACTCAGGATGAATCTCTGCCTGATAAATGTTATAATTCTGAAGTTTTTCCTCTAAACTTGATGTCTTCCTGCAGGTTTTGGTGTAATTTCTCAGTTTTTCCTCTAAATTTAACGTCTTTCTGCAGGTTTTGGTGTAATTTCTCAGTTTTTCCTCTAAATTTAACATCTTTCTGCAGGTTTCAGGGCTCTCAGGATGAATCTCTACCTGATAAATGTTATAATTCTGATGTTTTTCCTCTAAACTTGATGTCTTCCTGCAGCTTTTGTTGTAATTTCTCAGTTTTTCCTCTAAATTTAATGTCTTTCTTCAGGTTTCAGGGCTCTCGGGATGAATTTCTGCCCCATAAATGTTATAAATCTGATGTTTTTTCTTTAAATTTAGCATCTTCCTGCAGGTTTCAGGGCTCTCGGGATGAATCTCTGCCTGATAAATGTTATAATTCTGATATTTTTCTTATAAATTTAGCATCTTTCTGCAGGTTTCAAATCTCTCAGGGTGAATCTCTGCCCAATAAATGTTAAAATTCTTATGTTTTTCCTCTAAATTTAGCATCTTTCTGCAGGTTTCAAATCTCTCAGGGTGAATCTCAACCTGATAAATATTATAATTCTGATATTTTTCTCATAAATTTAACATCTTTCTGCAGGTTTCAGGATGAATCTCTACCTGATAAATGAGATAATTATAGAAGGTCTGGTTAATTTCCTGAGGTGACTGAGTATATTTTCCTGAGGGATCCTGAATTGCTGTTATGAAGGATTTTTCTTTATTGCGCTGGAGTTGGTTCGCCAGAAATTTTCCTGATTTATTATTGTGTTCGAAATCATTATATCTTAGTTGTTGTAATAAAAACTCTGTTTTCTTGGATAGGATATTATCGAGGTTTAGTTTTGCATTTTGTAGTTCGGACCATAATTGATCACTTGGGTTTATTGCATAATTCTCTGTAAGTTGTTTAATTTTTCTTCAATTTCTTTTTCTGTTTGTAGATCTTTTTTTTTCTTGTATGAGGAGTACGATATTATTTTACCTCTGATTACAGCCTTTCCAGTTTCCCAAAGCAAAGATGGGGGTAAGTCATTAGAGTCATTGTTTTTTAGAAAGTCTGTCCACTCACTCCTTATTACTCGATCAAATTCTGGGTCTTTGAGTAGAGAGATGTTGAGGCGCCAAGTCTGAGGAGGTTTAGGGATGGAATCTGTTTGCAGGCTGAGAGATATTGGTGCGTGGTCGCTGATAACGATTGGGTGGATTTTAGTAGTAACTTTATGTGCAATAGAGTTATTTAAGAGGAAAAAGTCAATTCTTGAAAATGTTTTGTGCACCGGAGAGAAAAACGTATAGTCCCTCTTTGTTGGGTTTTTGAGTCTCCAGACGTCGTCTAGTCCGAAATCTTTCATATAGTCATGTATGACCTTAACTGATTGTGATTGTTTTACATGTATTGGACTATTAGATCGATCTACTGAAGGGTTTAAAACTATGTTGAAGTCACCACCGATAATAGTTGTTGAGTTAGCAGATAAGTCTGCTAAGTGAGAGAAAACAGTGTGAAAGAAGGCTGGATCGTCATTATTCGGAGCATAGAGGTTTACAATAGAATGTAATTTATTACAGATTGTTGCCTGGATAATAATATATCTGCCCTCTGAGTCCGTTACTGTACTGTTTAAAGTGAATGGAATTCTCTTATGGACTAGAATGGAGACCCCTCTTTGTCTGCTGTTATAACAAGATGAAAAGATAATACTATAATTCGAGTCTGATAAACATTTTTCTTCCGACTGTCGTAAATGCGTTTCTTGGAGGAGCAAAATATCTGCTTTTAATTTAGAGACATAGTCCATGATTTTAACTCTTTTTGTTTGTGAGCATATGCCATGAACATTCCAGGCTACGATATTAAACTTGAACATGGAGAGAGAAGATGTTCTGTCACTGAGTATGTAGTAATGTAATAAAACATCTGTGTGTGTCCTTGTGAGCTGTCTGTTGCTGTCTGTGAGCTGTGAGTGTTGGAGAGAGATGTATACAGCAGGTCAGGATCTATATATACATTATATAATAGCACATCATTGCCTGAAAAACTATCAACAAACACATTATAAAACATACAAGCACAATAAACATGGGGGGTACATAGAGTGTGAGTGTGTGAGAGGGTGAGAGGGCTAAAGGGAGACATATAGAGAGGGACAGAGAGAAAAGTAGAAGGAGGAGGGTGTTCTCCAGTGGGGCGTGTAGATTAGGAGAGTGAGACATTTACACCTGTGAGATTTTTTTTTTGATAACACTTTCTAGCATAAATGACTAAGTGATATATTAAACGTTTAAGCCAGTTGTTTTTTTGTTTTTTGTTTTTTGTTTAGAAGAGCCAGGGGGTATCATTTCAAAGCACGTTAACCACTGACAATATTTTTTTTTTAAAAAGGAAGTAACGGGATCCGACCTGGTCAAAACAAACAATATATTTGTGTGATTTGTGTCTTCCCAAACACCCTGGCTGGTTTAGAAATGGCAGAAGATACTTTTAAAGATGTCGCAGAGGAAGACTAGTGTGAATTGTGGTGATTGACAGGATTTGATTTAATGACATGTTCCTAATCCACCTTAGAGTACATGTAGGCTAAATACACAAATATGGCAGCACAATATCTTCAGAGTCCAACAGGAATATCTGTAGCTGTAACGTTCAAATGTGACTGTAGTCACTTCAATACATGCAATAGGTGCTCATGGCTCACTGTGTAGAACGAATAAACCATTGTTTGTTTTGACCAGATCGAATCCCTTTACTTCATTTTTAAATATATATATATATATATATATATATATATATATATATATATATATATATATATATATATATATATATATATATAAAAATAAATATATATATATATATATATATATATATATAGATATATATATATATATATATATATATATATATATAAATATTTTAATATATATATATATATATATATATATATATAGATATATATATATATATATATATATATATATATATATATATATATATATATATATATATTGTCAGCGGTTAATATGCTCTGAATGACGGCTAGGACGTGGATGACTGAACGAGTTTTCATTGTTTTCTGAGTGACTAGTTTTAACAACGCGGTCTCAGTTTGTTCCGATGCATTTTAGCAAATAAAGCAATGTTGTGCTGCGTGTTGTTCTGATGTATTTTATCAGATCCAGCTGATGTGCTGCGTGTTGTTCTGATGGGAGGCTGCTGAGGGTCGGAGTGTTTCTGAGAACAAACCCGAGTTAAACCTGAAGTTCTGCTCTGGATCTGTTCTACTGAACACACAAACTAACACACAACACAGCAGTGGACGTGCTTCTATGTTGTGGGTTTTCTTGGTGAGACAATAAATAGTTTTGTGACTCGTTCTTAACCAGGCAGCCTGTGTTAAGTTGTGATTATCCCCAGTTGACATGGACGTGTTTCCTGAACAATCACCAGGTGTTAAACACCTGACAGAATGACAGTGATCTATATGGATGAAGCAGAATGCTTGTCGAGCTGGTCGGTAGTACAGTGAGTAAAACGGTGATCCCGTAATTTTATCGCTGGATTACGTGGTTTCGAATCCTCTCACCCTACTTGAAAAATACGTGTTTTTTATTTCAGCCCGCACATTTCTTTTTACTGTCTGTAGATGATATTTACATGGATATAGACTTTGTTAAGTAGTGATGCCGACGTTTTTCGGCGAGGTCTTCTTTATCTGGTATCTTTATTTCACGTAAATCCAGGTCTGATCGTGACGAATCTGCGGACGAAACATCTGGAGACGGAAACTATCGCCAGTTAACCTGATCACCAGTTAAACTGGAAAACAGGGACATATGTGTCGTACCCCACATGTCTTGTGTGCTCTGAGAGGTGATGAAGATGGGAACAGCGCTGATTTACGATGAGGAGATGACCAAATACAAGCTGCTCTGGGTTGAGTGAGTAGTAAACACACATGCAGGCAGACATAGCTAACTTAGCAAACAAAACAAGCCTGAATCAATACAAGTTAGGCTGGTATAAGTGACTGCTGTGTAATTTCGGGTATACCACGGCTGCTGTATGACTTCTATTTTAATTTCTTCCTGTTAACACATTGAAATGATACGACAAGCAACGATACATTACCCTTACAGTGAACGCATCGTCCACCAAGTAGTTGTAGCTTAGTTGAAGGCTAACAACTTGCTAACGCGCACGTACTGTCTGTGTAGGAACAAATGGTAATAAGAGGTTATTGTGTGATTATTTTAACACGTAACTGTTAAATGGCTTCATCCTATTAGTGTCTCAAATTGTTCTACAAATTCTGTGAAATGAATAAGCTGTACTATGGGTAGGAACTGAAGTTGCAGTTTGTTGTTGCTAGCACGGTCAGAGAGTAGCACAAGGTTTGTTAGATTCATGCTAACAGCTGTGGTAAAGTTTCCTTGGCTTACACAAGTTATTTATTCAAAAATGCAGCATGAAGTTGTCACATCCATTCCTAAAGTTTGTTTTTTCCCCGTTCTTTCAATCTTACTGTTAATATGCACTTTGTTCAAGCACTGCTACATAAATGCAGTTCATAGATATGCATTATTTTTCTTTATCTGTGGTTAAAGATCAACTGTAAGACATCATATTAAAGTGTTTGACATAACTTCACAAATTTTAGGGAGACTGCCCTGTTTGTGTTTGCATTTTACAGTTTGTGCTCCCATGAATAATACAAAGCCCAAAAGAAGTAAATAAAACCACAATATTTGTGGTTTTAATTGTAGTCACATCATTACATTATTATTACCTTTACAGCACATAAAGTAAAGCTGAGCGAAATCCACTGAAATATTTTAAATTAAAGTATGAGACTGCAGTGAATGTTTTTCCTAAAATCTTTTATAATAATTCCCATAAACCCAATAGATGCATTGAAACTCATAGTCATGGTGCAACATATATTATCATTACTTCCTCAAGATGCATATTATAATTAATTGTATTTGTTTCTATCTGATCAGTAAGTGTGTCATTTTTTTGTCCTGAAACTTGTATTTCTATACATGTTTTTGTGTAAAATAAAGCATAACCTGTTGTGACTAATGACTAAATATAGCTCGATACAGAAATGACTATACCTCCGAAAATACAAGGAGTTATATCACTGATATATCAGATATTTGTCATGGAAAATAATGTTAAACTTCTTTTTGTGACAAACTCATATGTAAAATGTTTTGACATGTTCATTGATTCTGCATTTTGTGTTTCACCTCTGATAGAAATAAATCTCTGAGAATTTCCCATATCATACTAAATGTCATTGTTAATAATTATGTGTTTGAATATATTGTAGACATTCCTAAAGTTTTCAGACTCTCATGAAGTGTGAAAGCTGCACACTTTTTACGTACATTTGTGGTTTCCTGCTGGCAAAAGCGAGATCACAAAAAGTACTGTGTGGTCTTTGAATCTTAACTTTGAAATTTTTCTTCTGTGGAGCCAATTCCCCTAATTCGTCATGCATTTATGGAAAAGGCTTATTGTTAGATTATCAGTGTGGCATTGTTCTGTTCATTTTGTGTGTCTTTTTTGATCAGTTTCACTTTTTAAAATCTATTTTTACAGTGCTTATATGGGAGCAGAATCACATTGTTAAATTACACATGGCTAAATAAAAAACACATTCAAGTATACAAATCCAAATTCATTTAATCAGTAAGATGCGTATCACACTATTAGCTAATTCACACATGTTTGACGTCATGTTTTTTCTCCAGTCCAGCGTGTAAGATCGAGGTACCCGAGCGTTTGACTGTGAGTCATGAAGCTTTGGTGAGGACTGGTTTGACTGATCGATGTGTCTCCATACCTGTCCGCGAGGCCACGGACGCAGACATTCTGTTGGTTCACAGGTCAGACCTGATGGTGATAAAGAGCTTTTTCACATCTCAGTGAATTCTTCTCACTCTAGTCATGAAAGGGAGATAAACATCTCAAATGATTTATTTTGCTGCTCCTAACAGTGAGGAATACCTGGAGGCAGTGAAAAAGACTCCTTACATGACTCTGGAGGACTTGAAGGAGTTCACCCTCCAGTATGGTGATGTCTACTTTCACCCAGTTAGTCCTGCAATCAGTAATAATTTACTATTTACTATTTTACTATTTATATTTGTAGCTGCTGTCATTTATCTATCGCACATCTGCTCGGGGCTGAGTCTCAGGTTGTTGTAGTCGCTTTCACTACTCTTTCTCGTTTACTGTCCTAGAACATCTATCACTGTGCCAAACTGGCTGCAGGAGCTGCGCTACAACTGGTGGACAGTGTTATGACGGGGAAGGTGAGGAACGGCATGGCTCTCGTCAGGTGAGGCTGTTAGCCAGTGACACACAGCAGATCTGAGATGTACTCTGATGCTGATTGGCTACTTTGTGATGAAGTTTAGTTTTGTGTGTGCTGCTATGCTTCAATGCTTCTAGGTTTTGCCCATTAAATGTTAATGTCTTACTAGTCTGTCATGTAAAGCAACAATAGATAAAAACAACATTTTTATACTGTTTACGTTTTTGCAATAAAAAAAAAAATCAGAAAAGAGTCACATCACGAACGCACAAGAGAATATGTCCAGAAAGGGCTAAGAAAACATAAATGTGGTGGTGCCTGGGGTATAATCTTAATTTATGACTCCGCTGAATTTTTTCCAAGTGGCTGTAATGCAAGGAATGACTCTTGCATATTTAATTCACCGAAAGATGCTATAGTAGTATTTCCACAGTAAGCATCATTATGAAATTCGTATTAGACACAGAAGAGATGCAGATTTTGCAATCAATAGAAACCGTGAAATAGAAAGTCCTGGACAGTTAATACAAAATTAGTAATCAATAAGAAAACTACACATAACTACTACTACTTCTGCTATTACCAGTAATTGGAAATAATTCATACTGGATTTTTCTGTATGAATTATTTCAGTGATTTAAGTTATTCTTGTTCAGTATTTTAGAAAACAGTAAATTTATCAATTAAGATGAATATCGTTATTAAGGAAAGTGGAGGGGAAAGCTTCAAATTGAAAAATATTGAGACAAATGTTAATTTGTCATTTAAAAATTCTTGTCTTTAATTTTGGATTTGTAGGACTAAAATTCCATTTAAGGAACTTTTGTTTAGGGGTTTATAAATTCTAAAATTGGCATCTTTTTCTACTTTTTTATAATATGATAAAGTACTACCAAGGGGGTTCTGCATGTCAGGCCAATTAAGAAGTTTCAAAATATTGTTTTCTTCTATGCATAGACTACATTCTAAAACTATTACTGAATAAACGTATGAAATATTAACACTTCTCTTTTTTTGCTAATAGACCACCAGGACACCACAGTATGCGCAGTGCTGCTAATGGTTTCTGTGTGTTCAACAATGTGGCCATAGCAGCTCGATACGCCAAACAGAAATATGGACTTAAAAGGTAACAGGACGTTTAATCTTCATGTTTTATTCCTGGCAACTGTTAGTAAGATCACTTCTTTTAATTTAGCTGTTTATACTCCCATCCGATTTGTTCTTTTTCAGGGTGTTGATAGTAGACTGGGATATACATCACGGTCAGGGGGTGCAGTTTTGCTTTGAAGACGATCCAAGGTGACTTTTTATTGAAGGAATATTTCTGATTTGTTTACGTGGATGATTTCTTCTGGCATCTTAGATTCTGAATGCTACTTCCCCCCCCCCAGCGTCCTCTGCTTTTCTTGGCACCGCTATGAACATCAGAAATTCTGGCCTCAGCTTAGAGAATCAGAGTATGACAACG
Source organism: Amphiprion ocellaris (assembly GCF_022539595.1). Taxonomy (NCBI): domain Eukaryota; kingdom Metazoa; phylum Chordata; class Actinopteri; family Pomacentridae; genus Amphiprion; species Amphiprion ocellaris. The sequence goes on from NC_072768.1 coordinate 18,352,394, forward strand.
TTGGCAAAGAGAAAGGGGCTGGATTCAATATAAATGTACCATGGAACAAGGTAGGAAATCACACAGATGGTGTATCCTTGAAGTCAATGATGTATTTCTTATGAGACCTTCTTCATAATAACATGTTGCTTGCTTTATGTTACATTCTACTTTTAGCTCAGGTTAAAGAATATATAGTAATAATAGGAGAAGTGGTCTTTTTTCAACTTTTTTCAATATGACAGAAAATGAAATAAAAAATCTTTGCAAAATGCAGTTTTGTGCTGCAATTAGCAGTTGTCTTTGATATTTACAAGTCCTTTATTATTAATTGAAGTATAATTTAGTATATTAAGTTGCCAGCTGGTATGACATGGCCATTACAAATTCATATAATCCAAAGGGACATTTTAAATCTCTGAACAAAATGTGTCTGATACTGCAGAGAAAATCACTTGTGAGCCTCTGTTCATTTTCAGTGTTTTTCTTTTAATGATCAATGTAAAATATTAAATCCATCTTTCAGTGCCGTAAGGGGAACAGCCTCATTGTTAGTCAGACTAACTGACCCAGTCTGAAATTAGCTTTTAAATTTGGCAGCTTTGTGAATGTGTTCATATATTTATTAAATAGGCCTCATTATGCTGTTTCAGGTGGGAATGGAAAACAGTGACTATCTTTCAGTCTTCTGTCACGTCCTTCTGCCAGTCGCATATGAGGTGGACCATTTTGGTAAATTAACAGTTTTTGCTAAAAAATAAGTTTAGACATGACTTTTCTAAATATGTGATTCTTTCTCATAGTTTTGTCCGGATTTGGTGTTGGTGTGTGCAGGCTTTGACTCAGCCATCGGTGACCCAGAAGTACTGAATACAATTGAAATGCAATTTTGTATATATTCTCTTTTGTGTGTATGCTGAACTCATCTTATGTTCATGTACCCCTTGCACTTCCACTCTTTATTGTAATATGTCACTAGGACATTAAACAGCTGAGTCATGGTGGAGTCTTATTTTTTTCAGGGTGAAATGTGTGCCACTCCCGACATCTTCGCCCACCTGACTCACCTCCTAATGAACCTAGCAGGAGGGAGACTGTGTGCAGTGCTCGAGGTCAGGCAACATGTACTTAACATCAAACATATGAGGCAACAGTGCTCATTTTTTCCACCATCCCCTCAGCAGCCCGTGAAAGATTCACATGCTGCAACCATCATGTGGAGGAGCACTGGGTTATAAAAAGTTATGTGTGGTTATTTTCCAGGGAGGATACAACTTGACTTCCCTCCCTCAGTCTGTGTGTCAGACAGTTCAGACTTTGCTCGGAGATCCTTTGCCTCAGCCTGCAAACCTCAGCGCTCCCTGTACAAGGTGCGTGTCACTATGTAGCCAAACTGTCTCGTGTGTGTGTTTTATAACTGTAGCAATTTTGTTTTTCTCTTTCAGTGCTCTCGAGTCCCTTCACTGTGTCCGATCAGCTCATAGGCCGTACTGGTCCTGCCTCAAACATGCAGGTAGAACATCCACAGAATTATTGTTGAGATTCTCCTGCCACAGATTTCAGTCATATCATATTTGTGGACTCATGACGGACAGGTATACAAGGATCAAAACTACAGCAGCAAAACCAGAGATATGAGATGCTTTTCATTCTGGTCCCTTTATAACCCAGAATGCAACTGGGCCACAGACAATTCGTGAGAGATTTGGACGTGTTATGCCACCAGCATTTCACCCTCGTGTCGTCCTGTGGGTCAATATTGACACGTTTTAAAGTTTGAAAACGTGGAGAAAAAAAATATTTTCACAGTGAAACTTCTGATGTCCACATTTTCAGCATTTTTGGGAAATCTTTGAACATTTCTTGGTGTAAAAAAAGAAATGTTAAAAATGTTTTAAGAACATTCACAAAAAAAATCAAGAGATTTGTTTTGTTTTGTAGATTTGTTTTATGAATGTTCTTAAAGAAAATATTAGAAGTTTTACTGATATATATGTAATGACTTTAGATATTTTTAGGATTTTTTTGGAAGATTTTTACTCATTTTTTGAAAATATTTACAAGGGGTTTCTTGCAAAATTTGGGGGATTTTTAAAAAAAAAAATAAAGCTTTTAATGGAAACTTTTAAGGAATTATTGGAATTTTCTTCCTGAAGGTTTTGCAAATTTTCAGGAATTTGGGGAATTTTTTGCTGAATTTTTGGATTTTTTTCAGACAAGGAAACAATATTTTTTGATGCCCGTAAATGAAGACAACAGGAGGGTTAATGGAGCTTGGAGCTACTAGCCTTAAGCAGAGATGAGCAGCAGGCTACAGCAGACTAGTAACCTCACTTCTCTCTTTGTAGTTTTCAGCCTCAACCACAGACTGTTCATAAAACTTTATACAATTCATGGCCCAAATCTACACACACAGAAGTGAACTCACGTTATCAGACCGTTCACAGCTCCCTGTGGAGGCTTCAAACAGCTTTTTTAATGTCACAGCCAAACCCTGACAGAAGACTGACACCTACAGCACGTCATGGTTACACCTCCTGTCACTTTTATATCCACCCTCTCATTAAATCTCCCTTATTCCCTTCTCCAGCTGATCCGCCACCCTCTGATATCAGCACCAAGCGCGTTAAATTAACAGAAGTGAAAGAAGAAGAAAAGACAGTGACGGAAGAGGAAAAGAAAAGCCCAGAGGAAAAGGCGTGGCCCGAGCCTCCAAAACGTGTCGCTCCACCTGTTCGTTCTGCTGCCGTGCTCCCCAGCGATGTGGCTTGTCCAGAAGGATGTAAACGCTTCAGCTCCTCAGAGGATCTCGACCCACTCATAGTCAACAAACTCAGGTGTGAAACACTTAAAATCCACCAAAGATATTCATTGTGATCGGCTTTAATTTTAATTAGCGATTATTTAATCTGCTTCAGTAATCAAAAGTGTGTCTTCTTCTAACAATAAGGGAGAATTTCCTCCAAGATGCAGATGATGACAGTGATGCTCTCACAGCCCTCTCCAGTCTTATCAGCCTCACAGAGAAAATGAACAAGAATGAGGTAATTGGATGTTTGCATCTTGTCTGCCTGAGTGCTGTGATATGATGTTGTTGTAAATACAGTGTTTGCTTTGCTGCAGGCTGATACCATATTTAATTACTGCCTCGTAGATTTGCAATGGCCTGGCGCTGGTCTGCGACGTCACCATGGCGATGATGTGCGTTGTCCAGCATGTTGCAGCTGCTCTCAGCAACCGGTATAGCAATCTAATGCACTGCATGTTTTATAATGAGCTTGTGATACAACAGATTACTTGACAGAAATATTCTCACAGGTAATAATCCCACACCTAAAAGGAATACATTGACATTTTGAAAACACACTTGCTTAGCCACTTTGCGAATGTTACATGAGAAGTTCAACACACTCAAGCTGGAGGTAGTCGACTTAGCTCAGTTTACAGACTGGTAACGCTCCATTAGTACCAAAATTGTCCCTTGAACCCTTTTAGCTCACTAGTTAATATAGTTTGTCTAATTTGTTCAATTTGTGTTAAAAACTAAGTGTAAAAAGGATAACTTCTAGGTAGGGTTATGTGCAAGACTTTTTTGCCCTCTTTTTTTGCTCAAGAACAACGATTTTGTCTTTGCTAAACAGAAACACTTTACCACCACACACCTGTGTTTTACAATTTTCAAGGAAAACAAGCAAATTAATTAGTCAGCCACAGAGACGCGGATAAGCAGACTTTGTTACCTTTAGACAAAGCCAGACCAGCTGTCTCCCATTTTTTCCCCGTAGGCTAGTGTAATCAGCTGCTGGCTGTTGCTTCATATTTAACTCACGGAGGGGTCTCTTCTCATCTAACTTGCTGCAAGGCAGGGGATGAGTGTACTTCCCCAAACGTGTTTGTTTATACAGCATCAGAAACGTTCTGTGTGTTTGTTTGTGGTTAATTTGCTGTTCAGTGGTTTGTGCTTCTCATTTGTGCTTTGACTCCCTGAAGTGATTTCTATTATAGATAGTTTTAGCACCTAACTGCAACATTAATGATAAATGCCTCTTCAAAGTGTAGAGAAATGTTTACTTTCCAAACAATTGCAATGAAAGATGACCTAGAGGGGAAAGGATCCTTTTAAAGGAGTTTGAGAGAAAACTTACTGCTGGGATGTGCAAAAATGTAAAAGGATTTTTTTTTTTTTTTTAAAGACTTCAGTCATATTTGTTTACTTTTGTCTTCATGCAGGGTTTTGGTCGTGTGCGTCGGCAATGGGAAGGTCCCGAGTCACATCACAGAAGACGGGTGATTTATCATTTATGCTCTTTGTGTCAGAGTTGGTAGAAAGGGAATGGATTTGTCTCTTTTGATCCAGTAAAATCACTCTTTATCCATAACAGTGAAAATACCATGTTAACAAAATTGTTCTGTCTTTAGGAAAACACTTGTGGTGCAGATCAGCAGTGAAGACAAAGAGGAACAGAAATGCAAATATTACATTCCCGTGTGTTTAAAGAAGGTAGTCTGTATTACTGAAATAGAAATCACACCTGACAGAATTTGTCATTTAATATTTTCTGTGGATTTTAACATTGCGTCTTTACTTCCCTCCTTTATTATCATAATAGTGTAGGAAAGCTCTGATTTCAAGATCATCAAAACATAAGTGTAATATTTACTGTTTATATTCCTGTTAGTTTTATAGAAACACTGTCCATATTGTCCTCAGCATCTTACCAGGATATGTTCATGTCTGTTTTACATGCTGGTACCATACACTGGGGGTTTTAGTAAATACGTTTGTCTGTTCTCCCACAGGGCTGCAGTGACATGTCAGGGTTCTTACAGGCGGTGTTTGGCCTCCTTCTACCTCTGGGGTACGAGTACGACCCCGATCTTGTTCTGTTGGTTCGGATGCCAGATAGTGAAGTACATGACAGCGTGTGGCAGCAGCTGACAGCCCTGCTGCAGAGCTTTGCACAAGGACACACACTGGTGCTAATGCAGGTAAGAAGGCTGGTGTATGCTGCGTAAAACTACACTAGATGTCATCTAATTATGCCATAGTGAAGTGAAATTGTCTGCATTTCTAAGAAGAATTAGCAGCGGGGTTGTCTGCTTTTGTGGTCAGCATTTTTCCCCTTGGCTTTTATTTCAGGAGGATGAGAAGGCTTGTGTCGGCCCCACAGCCTCCTGCCTCCTCGGGGACCCGGCTCCTCCTCTGGAGCGGCTCCAGGCTGCACTACCAGAGGATGTGGAGGCCATGGAGAGACTTAGACACAAACTGCAGGCTGCCTGGAAGCTTCTGCAGACCACAGGTGAACGCGCAACAGCAGCATCACATTTCAGTATTTACATAATTGGACACACGGAGAGCTTAAAATCACCTGCACTCGATTAACTGGAATATTTATCTCCTAAAAACAGCACCAGAAACCGGAGGAGGTGATGAACGCCAAAGCCATGCTGCTCCTGTTTAATCCTTCAGTAGAGATGAAGGACGTCAGTCAGACTTTTCAGTGTAATTTTGTATTTTTTAGCCGTTTTTACTGTCAAAGTGAGAGCACAAATATTAAACACTGTATGAAAGAACTGAACCTTTTAGCTTAGTCTATGTTATTAATATTGTTTGATTCTGTGAAATGTGTTTTTACATCGTTAATAGTCATGTACGTAATGAAGGCCTATACAATCCAATCTGGTGAGTAACAGAAAATGGCAATTTCTCCCTATAACTCAGACTGTACTGTGTAAGTGCATGCTCTCTAAAATGTACTATTTGGGCCTTTATGTAACTCATTTTTTAGAATAACTGAAAGAAGGCTGCAGCTTTTCATTACTGATTAAACCGATGATTATTTCCTGGTTAACTAATTATTAATGTAATTTAAAACATGGCATAAAATAGTAAAGAATCTCAAATCTATTTCCTAAACCCTAAAGGAAAATGTTCAAGCTGTTTCTTTCGTCAGCCCAAACACTGCTAGTTTGCTGTCATAAAAGTTTAAGAGAAACAGAAAGTATTCACATTTTACTGCAACTTGAGAAGATTCTCTGATCAGTACAGTTGCCCTATGTAGGTCTTGTGGTCAGCTAATTGATTAACTGACTAAGTATGTAGTTTTATATATTTAATGTTGTAAAAATTACTCATGTACTATAAACCTATGATCTAATTAGAAATGCAGCCTTAATTAATACATTTATTGGGTGTTATTTTTTTGTTTTGTTTTTTAAATGGATGACCGCCATATGGTTAAACCTGGTTTCGACTTTATTACAAATCACCACTGAAGTGTTAATATGTGGTTTGTGAACAGCAGTGTGTTACTGCTTTTCCCATAGAGGTGTTTGCAGCCAACAGGGGAGCTTTGAGTGGGTTTGCAAAATATTTTAGATGGACCATTCTGCGTACACGTTGTAACATCTGGAGGGCTTTAACTATGTTTAATACTCTTAATTTCTCCTAATAAGTCATAACTAGTAAGTTATGGAATCCTAATTTATTCAGTATTAAATACATACACTAAACAAGAAAAGCATTCAGAGAGCGCAGTACTCCACCAAGGTTGTTCATTCCTCCATATGGCATTGTCAGAAATGCAGCTTTTTTCTTTTTTTTTTTTTTTTAAAGAAATACAGCATTTGTTTATTAGTTATTGATGATCAAAAGTCACAGCAACATAGAATGTGGCTATTTAATATAGATGTGCCCACAAACAAAATGATGTTGCGCTGAGCACAGGCGTGTGTTATGCATGTGTACATTATGTAAGGATACCGAATCCTAAAATCCTTGGATCCAGACTATAAGCTGCATCACTGTCAAAATCTAATCAGGTGGTCCTTGTGTTATTTCTGACCTTCCCTGAAAATTTCATCCAAATCTGTTAGTCTGTTTTTGAGTAATGTTGCGCACAGACAGACAAATCTACACCAATTGTCACATAACTCCACTGCGTTCCTTGGCAGACTAATAAATATTCCTATAAAATAAATAAGGCTATGAAATAAATCCTGAGATAAAAACATTTTGAGTAATGGCATAGAAGTGATGTGAAGTAAATAAAAATATTTCTTTAAAAATTTTCCTTTAAAAAGTGTTAACCAAGTTATTTAATTATTGAATTTATTTATATATAACTTGCCTTATTTGTTAGCTGTCCAATTGCATTTTATACTCTTCATTTCTTCTAATAAGTCAGAACTACTAAGTTATGGAGTCCCATTATATTCAATATTAAATACATACATACATACATTGAATAAATATTCCTATGGGAAAAAATAAACATGGCTATTGAATAAAGACTGAAATAAATGTGGCATTACAAGTCCCCTGAAATAAACAGAAACATCCATTTAAAAAATATAAACTTGGGTATTTATTAAATGCATTTATATGTTAGTTGCCTCATTTGTTTATTTCAATATTTATTTAATGGCTGTTTATTTAATTTGAATATAATTTAATTATATACATATTTAATTAATATCAACTAAATTCTATAATAAGTGGACCTTAAGCAGAATGTCTTTTTTCTATTCAAATGGATGATAATTTTGTAGTTGAATGTTTTTAGTTGCAAATTCCAATTTTACACAATGGGAGACTGCATTTAATATATATATTTTTTATTTTATTTATAATTTTATGGCAACTACATCTGACTCTCTTCTCTTTTACGCTGTGTTGTGCTGTGTTATTGTGTGATACTCCGTGCTTCTCTGGCTTCAGACCAAACATGAAGTATGTTTTTCTGTCCTTGACACTGAAACCTTGTGTTCCTCCTCAGGCCTGTGGGTGGCGCTGTGTGTGATTGTGTGTCTGCCGGTGGAGCAGATGAGGCTTTTACTCACATGTGAGTCATTGGTTTGTGTTGATGCTGCTCCTTAAAGCTGCTGTGTGCCTGTGAGTCGTGTGTTGTCGCCGTGATTGGAGCAGAGGCCGGTGCGTGGATGCATCGCAGGGCGGACTGAGCTCACCGACAGACGGGCCAGAAGCTCCCGCTGACGCGCTGAAACATGTCCGGGACTCCGGCCACATCTGCGACCCTGCAGCCCGCAAAAATGAAAAAGGACGAGTCCTTTCTGGGCAAACTAGGAGGAACCCTAGTCCGGAAAAAGAAATCTAAAGAAGGTGAGCGTTTTAGAGGCTGTTTCTGTTAGTTTTACTTGATCAAAGGCCTGTATTTGTGTCCCTTCTGTTGTGTTTCTGTCCATGGTGCTGCAATCACATGATGCGCTAATAAAGGATTCACCTCTGGGACATCACTGGCAGCTGGTCCATAGACTGTACACTCGATTTAATACATTTATACAGCAGTGTGGGAGGTTTTTCCTAGCAGTCACTTCAAGTTTTCTCAGTTTTTGATGTGAGGTTCTGTGTTGCCAAGTCAGTCCATAGTTGGTTCATGAATTAACCGGTTTTACACAGACACCAATTTAACAGTAAGAAATACTTATAGAAAGGGCGAGACAAAGCTTCACAGTGTCTCCACTGGCATTCAACATGAGGTAAGTAAACAGAAATAGATCATACACTCAGTGACCCCTGTCAGGAATGCGAGTTTATAAAGATAAAGGTGTAAGAAGATTAGTGTGCCCGTGTTGTTTTGGACATCCAGAACACTCCTCCCTAACTTAATTCTCTAGTTTTCACAACTGTGGACTGTTTTCTGCCCTCCCACAGGTCACACACTGTCTGGTCAAAGGGACAGCTGCAGGGTTTAACGCCTCAGTGTGTGTGTGTGTGTGTGTGTGTGTGTGTGTGTGTGTGTGTGTGTGTGTGTGTGTGTGTGTGTGTGTGTGTGTGTGTGTGTGTGTGTGTGCGCGCGCGCGCGCGTGTGCTCTCACCCATGTGTTTGTAATCTCCATTAAAGGAGGGCCACCAGCAGGCAGACACAGACAGTTTAATTGTTAAGGAGCCTCGTTCACTTCCACCTCCAAAAGTGGATGCTTTGTTTATTTCAAAAAAGTATTATTATACCTCCTAAAATTGTAATCCAAATACAGAAGTTTATTTTTGGCTCTAGTGGGCTCTGAATTTGAGGGAAATGTGTATAAAATAATACACAAGGCAGCATCGTGGACTTTAAATGAAAAGCTGCAAAAGCTGATGTAAATTATACACTAGATCTGAAACTATTTTGGTAATTTCTTAATTGTATGACTTCATTTATGAAGCAAAAAGAGATTTTTTCTTCATTTTTATAGACTCGAAGATACTGGTTGTAATTCATAATAATATTAATAGTTCATTTCAAGACTAATAAACACAATTTGATGGATTTTTCCAACATGAAAACAGCTTTAAGGGAAACAAATTGTGAAATGTTCATAGCTTAAAAACGGCATCCTGCAGCCAACAGCCCCCAGAGTTGATTAGATGATAGCTGAGAGGTGCAGCTCTGTGTATTGAGGGAATTAGTATAATCATCATCCTGCTTGAACTTGTGCTTAAAGCTTTGCCAGAACCTGCTAGATTTCTGCTGCAGGTCAGTAGAATGTGGTATAAGAATCAACACTGTCAACAAAGTGTTTCTCACAGAGGTTTCTTATATTGAGGTCCAAACGAGTTATGACCCAAACGTTAGAGGTGTGGAGTTGTCCAATCCATTTTTAACAAGGTGTACTTTTTTATTAGCCTGAAAAGAAAACGTCTCAGACTTTAGTGTATTAAAAGTGTGCAAAGAGAAAGCTGAAGAAAATTCTTTTGTGGATGAATGATGTCATCAAAATGCGGCTGTTCTTTTAATTCTAAACCTCCAGGATACCTGCGTTGGTTGGTAGAAGACCTCATAACTTATTTTTGCCAGTATTCAGCTCTAAGTGCTGTTTGCAATGACATCTGCAGGGTGATAGCTGGGAATCCCGTGAGGCCTCAGCACCAGTGTCTCCTGCAGCTTGTTAGAGAGCAGTGCCCCTGTGTGGTCAGATAAGATCAAAGCTCAGATAAACACAGGTCAGTGGAAAGGCAAACATTCACAGTGATGTTAGATTTAAAATCAGCATAGCAAAGCAAAAGTACGTGTAGTTGTTGTTGTTAACGGAGCACAGCATGTTGTTGTGGTTTCTGTTACTTTAGGGTGTGGCACTCTATCTTCTTTTTAAGGCAACGCCCAACAGAGACACGTTGCTACTGGAAAAGTTGGTGAATAACCACCATTAATAACGGGGACTTGCAGTTTGCAAAATCATGCTGACACTTCACTTGCACTTAAACCGTCCTCTTCCCCTTGTTGAATTGAAATGGGACAGAGAATATTGCTCAAGGCTGTTTGACAAGACGCATCCAGATCCCTGCAGCTGTGGAGCTGAGTTTGTAGATATGCTTCTTTCTGTATATCCTGATAAACTGAGAGGAAGTCTGCATTGCTCTGACAAGGCTGTACTGCTTTTGTCAGCAGCAGACAGAGCTGTAATAATGATAATTTAGTGAATAAGGAATGAGGGGATGAGTGTGTTGTCATCTGTCACATCCTGAACAGTAACGGTTTGGTAACACTTTGAAAATACATAATAAGTGTAGTTCAGATGCACATTGCTGCAGGATGGATGTTGTTAATAGTAAGTTGTCTGTTTTTCTAACCAAAGTGTTTTGTTGCTGTGCTCTTTTCCACTTATTTTACCTACCTATGTATCATGCATTTGTTTTAAATGGTTAACCAACATTACTAAATACCCTGTATTTTTATACTGAAGCGTCGTGCTTCATAGTAGGGATTTAAAGATTTAGTGGAAAACTAAAGTGCTTTTTTGCAGATAGAAGTATAGCATTATTAGTAATCAGAATTTAGAAGATTTTATTTTTTGCCAAAGATTCACTTCTTACTGGTTTTAGCCCACAGCATCACATTACCCCAGTTCTCACTTCTCTCCACTAGAATTGATTTTAAGATTTTATTGATTCCTTTTGAAGCATGTCCAGGCCTGACCCATATTACTGGGTTTTGTATCTTTTGTCTTCTTGTTTTGACTAAGTCAAATTATCTTAATTTTGCCATACTTTTGTAGCTTTACTGGCTGATTGTTGTCATTTTACTTTCTGCTTATTCTGCTTTGGTTTGTCTGCAAAAGCTGTAAAAGCACCTTCTAAGTTCTGTATGAACAAAGCTTTTATTATTATTATTATTATTATTATTATTATTGTTGTTGTTGTTGTATTTCAAGTAAGTGGATGCAAAATGGACAGAAACATATTCTCACTATGTAAAGCAATTATTTAAGTAGTTGATGTGGTGACCAGTATTATTTTATCAATATGTACTTGGGAAGAATCTCAACCAATATCGAAACCTGTAAAAGCAGAAATAGCTAAGATATGTGTGAATTAGGGAAATTCACTTTCACTCATGCCATTAGTTTCTTCAACAGCGACCACTGGAAAGTTTATTTTCCAACCGTAAAATGTCACACTCGATGTACATTTGCACTTTGTCTTGGCGAAGCCGCAAGTTGCTACATGTGGCCTTCTTTTTAACAGTCCAGCCAGGACATATCGCTATAATAAGAACATTTTAATCAAAGGAGTGCCTGGATTTGAGGAGGATTTTTCTCTCTTTCTCTCTTTACACTTGCGTGTTTATGTCAAGGATTAGTATTGCCAGATGCATCTTTTTTCCTCTAAATTGTTCCACCTCAGTATTTGCACCAAATGCGTCATAGTTTAACAACATTCATCTTTTAACAGAATAGAAAATGAATGCAACAGCTCATGAAAAGCATCAAGTGCAACATGCATACAGAGAAGCCGTAGCATTATTTCATTTTGGAGGAATTACAACAGCAAGTAACATATAATATGAAGCAAATAGTGGGTGTGATGAGTTAGATAGTTTAGACTGTCATTCTTAATATCCGCTGAAGGCCCCCTGTGGAACATACTCAGCCACACTGTCATCTCCTGGCTGCTGTTACTCACTGGTGCCTGTGTTGGTGTAAATAACCAGAGCTATATTTAAGGTCCAGCCTGTCTTCTCCATTCTACCACATTATTTATATCTTTCCCCTGTGCCACAGGGAACCGCCTCCCCTCCCTTGGGAGCAGTGGGACCAAACGAGACGAGGTCAATATCAATCCATCTTACGCTGCTGCTTAGGACGCACGCAGATTATACTTAGAGCATTTTTCGCTTTAAAGCAAAAAGAAATCCGACCATATGCTCCTGTTGCCTTGACTGATCACTGTGTCATTTAACGGTTTGCAGTACAGCAGAGCGGCTTCTTATGTGAATGTGCAATGAAGCCGGTGTAAGATAAATGCTCCTGACTGCAGGCTTTGTTTGCATTGAATTAATGTAATTCTGTTAACGGGAGTGCAGTTGCTGCCTGATTGATTATCTGCTGCAGCTAAACATATTAAACGCTCCATTCACATGCTCATTGAGAGGGGTAGAGTTATTCACTGAAATAACCCTGCTCTCTCTTATATTGCTGTGGAATAAGCGGGCTGCAGCTAATTTTGACAGGCAGTTGTTATTGTGAGGACATATCAGGGCATTGCTGGTGTGAGAAAATGCTTTTTTGAGGGTTAAAACAACATGCAGCATTCATGCCGCTGCCTGCACGGTGAATTAGCGGATATCTAGTTATCACATTACCCGTCATCGCTCGGTGAAGTCTGTCCTGCGTCCACAGTTTGACGACCCAGAGGTGAGTGGTGTGCAGGGGTGCTTTGGTGGGTTTACGTCCAGTGTGGCGTCTCCTTCCTGTCCCATGCACACTCACCCGCCCCCCTCCTCCGCTCCGTCAGCCTGTCCGGTAACTGGACCGCAGAGGTGGGGTGGAGGGCTGTGACAGAAATAAACACGTGATGACGCCCCTGCCGCCGCTCAGCTGCACCGACTGCCATTCACACACACATATATGCACACACTGAACTTACATATAGACATACACTCCTGCGTTCTCTACCTCCGCTCTCTGCCATTAGGGAGAATCCGGTGAGTTATTGTGGGGACATGGCGGGGCTGCTGTGTGGGACCAAGAGGAAGAAACAAGGTAATTTGATTTTAATGTCTGGGCTTTGAGGAACTTGGAAGTGGAAATGGGGAAGCAGGACCTGTTACCTTAGTGCAGTGTTGGTTAAAATCCAGCAGTGTGTTGTTTTGGTTCTCATGGCTTAAGATTTATTTTTATTTCCACATATTGTGCTGCATAAATCTGACTCCGTCAATGAGTTTTATTTTATAACTTGACTCTTTTAACAGTAATTTTCTGCGCCAAAGCTGAGCCCAGTACTGTCCAAAGCAGCAGCAATGCAGTCAGATGGACAGAGAGGGAGGAAGCAGCACAATTATGATGAAATGCACCGAGCCTCCTCTGTAATTACCAAGCAAACTGCTGATCTGTAGTGAGATTCGGGGCTCGAGCCGGATTTCAGCTCTCATGAGAAGGCTGAATCAGATAGTAAACCTGTGGGGACTCCCTCCTCCCCGGCCAGTTCTGTGTATTCTCTCTTTGCTCACGCTTTGAAGTTGTGATTTTGTTCTGATTGTGCTCTAAAGCACTCTGGTCTAGACTTTATTTGATTTCATTTTCAGTCCGAAAAATCGATTTTTCATGCTTTTAATGTGAAAAAGCTTCAGGAGCAGCAATGTTTTTGGTTTTCAACTTCACCTTGGCTTTATAAATAGCAGGTACGTCAATGAAATGACAGATTTGAGACCATTGATCGTGACATCTCACAAACTGAAAAGCGGGTAGATAAAAGCGATGTGGCCATTAGGAGCAGAAAGCCTTCAAATCCCCGGAGAATCTCTCCAGTCAGAAGTGAAAGCCTCTCCAAAGGAATTGATTTTAATCAAAGCTAAACTCAAAGTGTGTGTTGCTGGTGTATTGGTTCGTTTTTGAGTGTCTCGCCACTTTTCAATCAGCTCAGTGATGAAATTTCAGTCACGTTGTCTTCCTGTCATATGCTTGTGCTGAACAAATAGAGTTTTTAGTATGTTGTGGATAGATGCTGCTGCGTTATACTGTAATCTGTAGTGGAAAGGAATAAAACTGAGAAACTGGCAGATATGTGACAGCTCAAAATCCAATCAAAATGTGACATTTCAAAAACATCTAATAAGAATGTCCAACAGTGCACTTCTTGTGTAGTGATTAGTGTAGAACAAATCAATGGAATCTAAATCTGTCTCTAAATCACTTTTATTGAATCTCTCGCTGGCCTGCACCGTCTAAAGAAATTCAAAAGTGGTAGCTCAGGGTTGTGCTTAACTATAGGGCTTGAATAAATGCGCAAGTAACAGTGGTGGTTACATGATTGAAGAGGTGTTTACGGAGGAGGAGCAGGCCCAACAAATAGACTCCAATTTGGCACCATAGTTTCCCCACAGAGGTTCCTGTGGTGATGCCGCATTAATAGCGCTGCCACTGACACTGCTTCTTATTCTCCTCTTCTTTTCTTTCTGGTACAGGATCATTGCCTGCATATTTTCTTTTTTATCGAAGCACTCTCTTACTTTTCCAGCTAATATACTTTAAATCAAGTATTTTGTTGCTTGTTTATTGATTTTTCTGCTCGTTCAGCTTCATGGTTTTTGTGTTGTTGCTGTCTCCCCAGTGAGCGATCTCCACGAAGAGGGGAAGAATGCAATCAATGCTCCCATGCTGCTTTCAGGGACAGACATCCATCCAGAGGACACGCTGCTGGGTATGTGCACACATGTGCAACTGTAAAGAACATCTGATGTTTCAAATTTCTGCTTGAATGTGAAACATATATCAGTTTTTTTGACTGGAAGTTGCAGGAGTTAACTGTTGGTGACACATCCAACATTTTCAATTTCTCAAGATGGAGTTTTCTAGGGGGGTTTCTGCAGCAGCACGTCAGAGCTTACTAAGGTCACAGAAGATAATATGAATCTGTTGACACATGTTGACTAAAAGGGACTTTGACAGTGGAGCAGCAGGAAATGAAAGTGGGTGGAGTGGCGACGCCTTTGTCTTCAGCAGCCTTGTGAATCACTGTTGACATGAGGGTGGGGGGAACATTTGTTTTTGTGGCTATGAATTTGTATTTACGTAAGACCAAAATATGTCTGTATTTAAAGGCCTGGTAGGAAACTGAAGTGCCAGTCACTCACATGTGTTGTCTTAGCTTATTTCCTATTATCTTCCACAGAGGAAAATGCTGAGAGACTCATGTTGGACCCGACGTCACGGGAAAATCTTAAATTTAAAGATCTTTTGAAGGTAGTCTGTGATCATATTTTGTGCACAAACATCGAGATATCTCTTCAACACAATCAGAGCAGTGAAATGAGAAAGTCGGGTTGTGGGTTTTATTGTATTCTGATGTGCATCCAGGTCCTGATTGACTGGATCAACAGTGAGTTGGAGGAAGAGAGGATCATAGTCAAAGACCTGGAGGAGGATTGCTATGATGGACAAGTGCTCCAGAAGTTATTTGGTGAGAAACTGGTTGCTCACAACATTTTGGACCACAACCTGCCATGTATAAAAAGTAGCATTATAAACAGTAGTAGAAAGTTTTAAATGTTCATTGTTTGACAACAAGTTTGCTGGAAATGTAAAGTTTCAGTCAGAGATTTTCATCTGACAGTAAATGCACAACAACACAACACATTTATACCAGAACAACAGGTGTCATGAGACAATTACAGTAACTGATGGTGTGATTTTTGCAACCTGCTGCTCTTCCATTCTATATTTTCTTGCTATTGTGAGTTTGTTGCATTTTCAATAAACTCAGCCATGACAGCATCCAAGAATTAAACATTTTCCTTTGTAGGATTTCTTATTCGTCTATTTACCAACTGTGCAGAAGACACAACTATTTGCTAAAAAAGTGAATTGGCAGCAGTAGCTCAAGCTTCCACTTGACATTCTATTGCCATTACTTTATTAACATTATTCCTTTGTCCACTGTGATAAATATGAATTCACTACTGGGCTGTAGAGTCTGATAAACCAGTGTTTATGGTCTGTTCAGAGCTTCCCCCTTGTGACTGTTACTTGGCAGTGCAACTCTAATACCGTCAAAACTGAAGTTATCCAGTAAAATTTGTGATTCTTACTCAGATATATGTTTACATAGACCGTGTTGTATTTAATATCCATTTTTTTGTGCTCCATTCATTTCCTACCTTAATCATGTCTTTCTTACATGCAGATTTTGTTTTTGTACAAAAACAAAACAGCAAGAAACTACATGTTAATACAAAGGAAATCAATAAAATATACACATTTTATCACATATGTTGCCACAGTGTTAATAACAACAATTTAAAATGCACAACAGAAAACCCATTGGGGAATATATGTGTGATTTCTCGCTTTCTGTTGAAGCCTTTCTTAGTTTTCACACTCCTCTATCACTTTTGTACATTATGCAACCTCAGTCTTTTATTGCATCAGTGCTGCTGCTGGTTTCTTTCTTCTTCTTCTTTTTCTTCTTTCTTTTCTTCTGTAATATTTGAACCCACGCACTTGAGCTAAGCCTCCTAAATCCTCTTCCTTACTTGCTGCTTAGAGCAGGAAAGTTCCTTTGTAAGTCAGCTTTGTTGTTGCTGAGGTTTTTTTTCAAGATCTCAGAATCAGTAACCAGAACCCACACTAATAGAGGTCTGAACAAACATTTAGTTGTAGACTTTATTTGGTTTGAGGCACTTCTGTAACTTTTGTGTTTCATGTAAATTGTCCTTCACCAGTAGACTTAATTTACATTTTTTTCTTCAGCTCCTGTCATTTTTTTTGTAAGCCCACACACCTGAAGCTTCCTAGCTCTGAGGAGACAGTAATTTTTCTGTGCAATACATCTCAGTATTGTTAGCAAGTGTCTTCTGTATATGGATTGTATTTACTTGTGTGTTTGCCCTGACATAAATATATCACTGCTGTCCTTTCGGTTGGTGACAGAAAAGTTGTCAGGCAGAAAGCTGAACGTGGCGGAGGTCACCCAGTCGGAGATCGGCCAGAAGCAGAAGCTTCAGACAGTTTTAGAGGCTGTCAACGACCTGCTGAGGCCTCACGGCTGGACCATCGAGTGGAGTGTGGACTGTGAGTTTTGCAGTGACCTAAGTTGGTGCTGCCTTAATGATGAGCTGAAACAGATTGTAAAACAGTGATCGAAACTGAAGCCTTAGAGGTCGACATGTCTTGACTTTTAGTTCTGAGTGTGGGTTTAGTTCTAAAATTACTGAGACCATCATTTAAATTAGGCTCTCCTTCATGCATCCTAAATGCCCCACTTGTCAAAAGCCTCCAGTTTGTATTGCAGGCATTCTGTTAAGTCTCAAGCCAAGATAACTATAATGGCATTAGGATGACTCATAACCATCATTAGGGTTATTATAATTATTTTTTTCCAACTTTAAAAAGCTTCGGTTAGGCCACTGAAGATATTATACAAGCTAAGTAGTACTCCTCATCATAAGGAGGCACTGAACTCACGTGTGAAATTGGGTGGAAAGGCCCTTTAACACACAATCGACTTTCCTAATTTGCATCTCAAATGCTGAGTTTTTAATCTATACAGAGTTTGAAATAACACTGGAAACACAAGGATTTCTCACCGGAAATAATGTCGGAGTCGCTTTAATTCGTGCGTCATTAATGGTTCAGTCACTTGCAGCTTTTTAATCTTTCTTTTGTCTCTAAAAATGCATCAACTGTTGCCTTTCATGTGTAGGAAATTGCTCATGCCATTATGTTACCTTGGTATGTGAGAGAGCTGACAGTCTTCTCATGTGATTCGCTTTTACAGCGATCCATTCAAAGAACCTGGTGGCCATCGTTTATCTGCTGGTGGCTCTCGCTATGCACTTCCAGGCCCCCATCAGGCTGCCTGAGCACGTCTCTGTACAGGTGGTGGTGGTCAAGGTAAGGAACCCGTCAACCGTAGGGATGCATACATACATGTGTAGTTTGTGTTATTAAATTTAGCTTATTATTAAATCAGAAAACCTTTAGATACTTTTGAAGATAAACACTGAGAAAAGTGAATTGCAGACAAGTAACACAAATATGCTAAAAAATTAGAATCAGTCATAGATACAGTAATGAAATCACAATAATATAGATGCAATACAGTCATTTCTCTTTAGAAATTGCCTTACTGACACTTTAAATTAACCAGAGCTGTCCGTCTAAAAACCTACAAATAACCAAGATTAACCCAAAACAACAATGTAATGAGGCTCACATATCATAACTTCTACTTAAAGTATCGATTTATAGCTGCTTCTGTCTTCTTTCTGTCACTGTCTTGACCATCGATGTGATTTTCAAAATGTGAATCCTCGGGTCTAGTTATACTTTCGTGCCAGGACTAAATTAGATTTTTGTGTGCGCAGAAGCGAGAGGGCATCCTGCAGACTGCTCTGGTCACCAAGGAGCTGACGAGTACCACAGAGTAAGAGCTGCTACAGTTCCCTTAATGATCTGTGCTCTTTTCACTGTTGTAATGTGAATTACTAAGAGTATTTAATGTATTACAAAGTAACTGAAGGTCAAAGAATCAGGCATAGAGAGTGAAAAATTTATAGGTTTTTATTCTCTTATTTTTTTCAGAATGATGATGGGAAGATTTGGTGAGTCCCTGCCATAAATCAATACCTTTGCTTTTACTGTTCTGTAATTAAACTACTCAAACAAATAATTCAGCTTTCTGGGGAAATGTTTCGTGCATAAACATGCAGCCTGAGTCAGCAGAGTTTAGCAGCCAAGCACAAAGAGTACAAACAAGTGCAAACAGTTACCTTTTCTCTGTCCAAAGATGGAAATCAGCCGACCAAACATTATATTCAGTTACTTAAATCAATAAAAACACAACAGGTTTTAAAGCAGCAATTTGCAGTTTTATGGCTGTTGTTCAGTTAAGATTCTCAGGCTGCCAGTAGAGAGAATGTCTTTGCTCCTGGCTATGAAATAGTTTGGAATCTAACTACCTGTAAAATACAAATTTCTCATTTTTATTTTAAACTTAGTTTTTGTATGAATTTAGTAAATGAGATCTAATGTGTGAAAAAGAGAGCTTTAAATGTGTTGTTTAATTTTTTTTTTTACCTTTTCATGAAGCCAGCTAGTTCCCTTAATCTAAGCTAATGAGCTACAGGCTGTAGCTATACAGACAGGTGTCAAATCAAAGGAAGAACCTGAACCCTTGCCTTCTACCCTGAGGGGACTTGATGGCACTGCTATGTTGTGGGGGCATTTTGCTGGCAAGGTTTGAGTCTAATTGTCCCTTTAGAGGAAAGGGTCACTCCGAATAAATACAAAGTTGTTCTTAGTGATCTCCTTTGTGTCTTTACGGATGTTCTCTCCTCAGGGTTGCCAGATCTGTGGGTTTCCTGGAGAATTGGGCTACTTTTAAAGTGTTACTATGGGATGAATTTTTTGTCTGCTGATTTGGAAAGACCTATTCTGCATGCAAATTACATGAATTTCTAGAAATAAAGCTTTATTATATACCCAAATCCTATCAAATTGACTCACACATGCATCATGCAATGCTCTCAATCCCAACTCTGCTAGTTTAGGAAGTAAAGTAGAAAAACTAGCTGGTTAGTTTTAGTATTGGGCTGGTTTTTGATTGGCTGTTGTTTTGGCTTTATCACACAGACCAGGGAACAATGAGCCTCTTTCGGGGTAACAATGCTCCTGTTCAGGCGTCCCTGAGTGGTGTGATGACTATGAAAAAGGTGTAAATCATGTAATATAGCCCTCACAGTTACCAGATCTCAACCTTTTGAACATCTATGGCAGATTTTGGAACAATGTATGAGCCAGCGTTCTCCACAACTGTCAGCAAATCACAGAATAAGGCAATATCTTTTGAAAGAATAATGTTCATTCCTCCAGTAGACTTACAGAGACTTAGAGAATCAATATCAAGGAGCACTGGCCCAACACTGTACCAAAATCCTTCATGTTGGTTTTTCCTTTAATTTGTCACCAGTCAGTGCATTTATATGACAGATACGAGAGTAGTGTTGATCTTTGTATCATTTTGACACAGCTGATAGTGCCTAACACATCAAACTATTTAAGTATTCATAACCTTTGTGTTCTTTAATCTTTATTTCAGAGAGGGATGCATTTGATACTTTGCTGGATCACGCACCTGACAAGCTCAACGTGGTTAAAACGGTAAAAATACCTTTTCTTTGTACAGTAATGGTATAATGTCAAAAAAATTGCAGGTTTTTAGAGCTACATTGTCAGTATGACTGATAGCTTTTTGCTTCTCTTACCAGTCACTCATCACCTTTGTGAACAAACACTTGAACAAGTTGAATCTGGAAGTTACTGAGCTGGAATCTCAGGTAAGAGATTTTAACGGCTTATCTACAGACTCATTACATCACTGTCGCAGCACAATCCACTGAGTTATTAAGTCTGTCATTAGTCGTATGCATGTTATGTAACAAGGTTTCAGCCTGACATGTGCGCTCTACATCTATGGCTCAGGTTTTAATTTTAAAATATCCAATCTAATCTACTTGTGTGATGGAAGAAGCTGTGCTGTATTCATGCACCTGTGAGTGTGACTATATGTGTGTATATGATACGTGTGTGTTTGTTCAGTTTGCTGATGGAGTGTACCTGATTTTACTGATGGGGCTGCTGGAAGACTACTTTGTCCCTCTGTACAACTTCTTCCTCACCCCAGAGAGCTTCGAGCAGAAGGTGACTTCATCTTAAAACAATGAAACTGCAGGATTTTTCAAAGCAGTGTTTAAGGTTATTAACTGTCAGTTTTATTCCTCCTCAGGTTCACAATGTGGCTTTTGCTTTTGAACTGATGCAGGACGGAGGCCTGAAAAAACCCAAAGCCAGACCAGAAGGTATTTTACTGTTATTTTACATTATTATAAGATCAAATAAAAGATGAAACACATGAATTTCCCAGGGGAGATTTTGTTGAGGCCTGCTGGATTGCTTTAAAAAAGCATCGCACTGTTGATCTCCCACAGCAACAGTCATATTAAAGGCTGACCAGTAGGTGGAAACCTTGCCTTAAGCTCCATCACTGGATGGTGCTGCTGAGTTTATTCAGCCCTGAGCTGCACTTTTTAAAATAAAGATTACAATAAAAGAAAAGGACTTAGTGTTTTTATATTATACGTATTTTAAATTTGTCACAGTTTTGCATTTTTTTTCCATGTCATCCTTATGTTCTGCACAGCTACTGCACAGTTAGAAATGTTTGCACACAAAATCTGGAAAAGCGGTTTTCAGAATGTAATCTAATATAGCTGATTACCTGCTTAAAATGTAAATAAGTAAACATTAAAATAATTTAGTATTCAAATATACAGAAAACGATTCTTGTAAAAAGATCATTTTATTCGATTTTCTTGTTTGCAAATTTAAATCATCTATGTAAGAGTCTATACAATTACTACACATTTACGTTTAGAGTCAGCAATACCCATTCAACCATGTCATCACACTGTATTCACGTGTTTTTTTTGCACTGTATGGTATGTCACTCTCTTTACTATACTTGTGCAATTTAGCAGTACATGTCCTGCTTTACCTCTGCTTATTTAGTATTCTTATTTTGTTCAGCTACATCATATCAAGTGTTGGATATTTAATATCTGGCACTCTCTATTCGCAATTTAATTACTTGTACTTTTGACTGCAGCTTTTGCTCATTTTAAAAAACACTTCAAAACCTTTGAAGTAACACAAGTTACAAAAGATTTTCAAGATGTGTAAATATTTTCTCTCAGTGCTGTGTTAAATCAAGTGTTTTTATCCTGTCTTCAGACCGTTTCCTGATAAAGCAGAAAATCACTACTTACAATCACTACTCATAATTTTTGCAGTAATCTAAACCATTATAGCTGTTATTATCATAGCCTCTCTGATTAGCATTGGGTTTGCTCCGGTTTGTGCACATCTGCAGCTTCTTTCTAAACAACAATAGAGACAAACAGTTAAATACAGATGTTTAGTTCCTGATGCATGCTAGTTTCACACTGCTGTTGTCTGACTGGACTCACTTAAATCTGCCCTAGTTGTGATGATAAATTCAAATAAGCAGACAAGCCCTTATGTAGAGCACCAAGGTACCTAGAAAGGGAACAGAAAGTACTTTTTTGCCTCTGAATCTCTCGGTAAGAAGTCATACATCATATGATAATCATGTGCAAATTCTTAGGTGCTATTTTAAGCTCCATTTCATTTCCAAAATTACAAATAACCTTTTGAAGGGAAGCGGTCCAACAGCAATCATAGAATGGTCTCCTTTGCATTGTAAATAAGATTTTATGGTGGTACAGCCCATTTATTTTGTGCCGCAGAATTCTAAGCAGGCAATTTATAATATTAATGATATTAAGTTTTTGTACACATCAAAGGTTATATTTTCTTGCTCAAAGCAGTTCGAGTCTGGTGAACTCTAATGCTCTCTGCTGTCTCTCAATTTTGTTTTCCAGATGTTGTGAATCTGAACCTCAAGTCCACCCTCAGAGTCCTCTACAACCTGTTCACCAACTACAAAAATACTGAGTGAACTTTTCCACTTTTACCCTCTGATATTACTTTGAACACTGGCCTGTGCCTGAGCTGATCATTTGCATTACAGTCTGGACACTGGAGATCAACTGGGACTGAAAGTCATCATTATGTGGGACTTAAAAAGACCCAGTGGGTATAGCCAGAAAAAGACTCTGAACATTAGTATTTAATCTTCCCTAAATGTCAGTATTTATTTATGCCTTGCTCAAATGCTAACTGCGACCCAGGAAGCCCTGCAACCTTTAGTCCTGCATTTGAATACATGACTGTCACGGGAAAATGTTGAAACTGGACGACATTTGTGTGTTAAACCGAACTGATTACCATCACAGAATACTTTAAAAAAATCAAAAATGCTGATATAAATGATATAGTATCTACATGCTTTCTATAAACGTTAAAGGAATTATTAGATATTTTGGTAAATACGCTTCTTTCCAGTCGCTCTGTTTGGTAAAGTAAGAATCTGGTAAGCTCAGCTCGGTAAATTAACATATAAGTTTTCTAGAATGTGATAAGTTTAGAAAAAAGTTTTTACATTTGACAGCAAATTGCCTGACTGAAAGTCATGCTGTCTGTATTTTACCCATCAAAAAACAGTGCAAACAGACCCTACGTAACACCTCAGCATATGAAAACTCATCATGCCTTTTGAATTATTTTTATATATTGTAGGGACTAATGTAGTATCGATATGGTGCAAATAATAATAATGACAAAAATTATGAATAATACATTATTCATATTCATTCTAATGTTAAGAAAACATTATTTTAGTAGCAGCACTAAGCTAGTAGCTAACATTAGTAGCTTAATATAATAATAAATGTGTACATATTCATTTCAGCTGGTTTGTTGAGATAATAAATGATGCTTTGATTTTTTTATAGTCTATAGATAATTTTAAAGCTTTAAAGATTTAAAGACCACACCAATATCATAAATTTTAATGAAATTAAAAGCTGAAATGCGATTACTCTTGCCCTGCTATGCTACTTACCATTAGCATGAATTTTGTGGTATCATAACTGGATTTACAGTACAATACAGTATTACCAAATGTATTTATGTGGAAAATGCACTGAATCTTTCAAGATTTAACTTCAAAATTGCTATTTTTCATGGGATAGCAGATAGGGGAAAGATATTTACATAAATGTATTTTGGCTAGCTGTGGCTATCCTACCAGCTAACTCCCTTTCTTTAGCAGCCTGGCTGGCTTTTTTTGTTGGTTTTAGCTCTAGTTACTGAGGATTTGTAAAGCAGTTCCTGTTGCAGATTTTGAACCTAATTAACTAAAATTGACAGTATTTTTCTTTTGTAGCTCAGAACTACAGTGTTTTCTCCTACTTCCAGCATTTATGCACAGCTAAGGTAACTAGCTACTAACTATTTGACAATTTCGCTAATACACTTAAAAAGTAATGGAGATGATCGCTCCACTGTCATGTCTGTATTAATCCGGTTAGCCAAGCTTCACAAAAGACTGTAAACAAGGAAATCTTGCAGCTCTGTCCATATTTTATGTGTTATTTTTTTAATTGATCCAAAAACCAAATTTGAAAAGTTTCTACAACAGAGCAAATAAACATATTTCCCCAACATGTAAAAATAAAAAACCTATATAATATAGAAAAACATTCTGTATATTTCTCCCATAGTTATGCTCATTTCCTAAAAGCTGAAGGAGCCGGGAACTATTCTTATTTACTCTGAACTATGCACGCCATATTTCAAGCCATATTTAGAAGCCGATGCTGTTGCCTTCTGCCTTAAGTGCAGTGTGTTCTCAGCGTCCCTGGAGAAACCCAGTCAGAGTATCCTCATATTGACCGTCCTCTCAGACGAGTCTCTGAGGAGGCCTGGACCTCTCACCGCTCTCTGAAGCAGAGCTGGGCCTGCTCTGCCACCTGGAGACCTGCTAACATGTACAGTGCACGAGTGCTCATGCATTTTAAAGCCTGTCTGAATTATTGAGAAAATGGATGAGTCAATCCAGGCTGAGTTAGCATTGGGTGGCTCACCCCCTGTGCGTTTTTTTTAATGTCGCCTATCAAGAAATAAACGCCTGGAATCAAACAGAATGAGAATTTCATTTCAGCCCTTACTTGTTTGATAGGTTAGATTTGCTTTGGCTTTTGAGCGAGATTGGCTTTGGAACAGCCAATTCCTGCAATTTGGGTTTAGCTAAAGGAATTATGGGTTTATTTTAGGCCTTTATTTTCTTGTCTCATTCCTTTGTTGCTATGGTAACCTTCCACATCCCCCAAATTGCCCCTTCCTCTGGCTGATGGGTGGTCCTTTATCTTTTCTTCAACGAGGCCGGTGCAGACACAGAGGTGGGTTTTTTTGTTGCCTCTATGTCTTTCTTGCTTTCTTTCTTGTTTTGTCGTGTTTGTTGTAGAATGGGGAAGGCTGGAGACCAGATGACGGAAAATTGATCCGACTGGTCACAGATGGAGATGTGTGAGTCGAGCTTGAGTGGTTCAGGCCTCCGAGTGTCACGTTTCTCTCAGCCCTCCCGAAGTGTGGTTTTCCAAACAATACATTTGAACCCAAGAGTCCTCCCCGTTCTCTTCCCCTCAACATGCACCAATTATTAAAGTCTCAAATACAGTCCGTGACACAGAACATGAATGTACTTATCAGAATATCCTCTGCCGCAAAGCCTGTCTCAGAAAGAGGAAGTGCTACCTACTTCTCTGCCACATCCTCTCATTTCAGATTACCTTCCCTTTCGACCCTCTGACATGTTATTTTCTTTTAAAACAACACTTTGAAATCGAGTGCAGTCAGGCCTTTTTCACTGATAGGACTTACAAGAGCTGCCATTCAGATCGAGTGCAGCCCTCCACTTCTTCTATCGCTGTTTTGACAGTTTGCGGAGTTGACATCAGTTAAGGAAGTCGATTCAGCAGAAGTCACACGGTTCTGTCGTTCTCAGAGTGCTGAAGGTAAGCTTATTCAAAAAGACCTTTTGTTTATGACCTTGTTTGAAAGTTACTGTCAACCTCAGGAAAAGGAAGCCACACAAACATAAAGCACACAGAGAAAGAAAAGTTCCTTGTTGAGCCTTTTCTCCTCGCCAGATCCAGGAAACAACGGTCTGACATGCTCCAGGTCATGACTGTTTTGTCAGCAAGTGTTCCTTCATGTGTTTGCTGTTTTTTTTTGTCTTGGACCGAATGATTCAAAATGTTTAGAGGGAGAGGTGCAGCCCAGCAAGTCTCCGGGGATCTACAGTACTTGATCTGTTGAGTGTGCCACTGAAAAAAAAATAGAAAAGGAAGTGAGGAAGCTAAATATCTTGCTTCCTCAGACTGACAAGTTTCTGACCGGATCAGTTGGATTCTGTGCTCCTCTGTGTTTGTAGAAACTTTTAACACCCTCAGTCAGAAAAAAATATCTTTAAAACCCTGCTATAGAAGTGCGTTCTAGCTGAGCTGAGCATAAGACCGATATTCTTTGTACTTTAAAAGCATAGATTTGAAGGTAGAAAATTTTCACTCAGCAGTAAACTGTCAGTACAATCAGCATCTTCCACTGCTGGTCAGTGAGTCAGTCTCCAGCAGCTGCTGAGAGTTGAGCAATGTGGTCAAGGACACTTACTGAGCTGCTGCTGGGAGACTCTCTAAAAGTGTTTCTTCATTCTGCTGTGGTTTAACTGCTGCTTCTGAAGGTGTCGGAGCAGACCTGACTCTTCTGTAGGTTTTGTTAAGAGGTCATGGCGATGGAGGCTGACGTCTTCGAGTACCACAAAGAAGAAGACACACTGGACGTTGAGTCTTTTCAGGGTATGTGTGAATTTCGTAAACAGGTAGATCATAATTTCAGTTGTAGTAGGTTTGCAAACCATGTGTTAGAAATGTCAATATTACATCACAGCTAAGATCTTTTTTTCCAAATATTTAAACTTTCCTCGTCACTGGAATAGAAAAACATTAGAAACACCACTCAGTATAAGATAAGTCCTTTATTTCTCCCCACTCCGGGGGAAATTCACATTGTTACAGCAGCTTATGTAGCAATACAGCTTAAAAGCACAACAAACTACAGCCCCCACAGTGACCATGATGTTTCATCAACCAACCTAAAATATTTTTAGTTAAACTTGAACACTATAACCTCAATAAGGACTTTTTTTTGCCCCAAGTATGTTAAGTAGTGATTTATGGCTTTTAATGTGTGGACCCTATTAAAACTGGCTACCAGACTTTAGATTGGGATGCGCAATCCTTCATAGTGGTTTAGTCAGTTTTGCTCAAAATACTCACAGTGCCTCATCTTACACCTTGGAGGTCTGATGTATTAACAACAACCTTTTATGGCCTAATATTTAGTGGCAGAGATTATAATTTCTCTCTAAGTATAGCACATATTACACTACCTGACACTATAAATAGAAGCATTAAGCTATCTACAGTGAACATATGAGAAAGCTCTTCACCTTGTCAGGTGAAATCCTCTCCTGGAGGATGATGTTTGCAATTCTGATGTTGCTGCTAAACGTGAGAAATAAACCAGGACACGGCTAAAGCATAGGTGGTGCCAGTGTCCTGCTTTCTCTTCAACAGAGGCAGCTATTAGGCATGGCTCATGTTGCCCCATGGATCAGCTTACCCCAGTCTTCTGTGCTCACTTACCTGGCTTCTTTAGCTGCCAGATCTTCTGCTGTGTTTACCAGCTGGTCACTGCCTTTCTGTGCTTTGTATGGTGGTTTTTGAAAACCTCTAACTGCCTGTGGAAACAGGTCTGTTGAAGACTAAAGTTGGCCCTAAAACCAAAATGATCAGTTAAAAGATGCCAAGACACTGCATGCTACAAAGTTACAGAAAGTTTATCATTATGAGCATCACAGCTCACATTTCACATGGTCCTTTGATCCATAATTCATATAAAATTATCTATTTGACCAGCTTTTAACTGTATTACCAAGTCATGATGAAGCCTGGCAAAAATATTAACGATAAAATGTTTGGTGTGAGATATTTTCCAAATCAAACAGCTGTCAGGATTAATTTTCATGTTGTATGGAAGAGAAAAAAACAATGGCTGCTTGAAACTGTGGGGGAAAACATCTTCTAGATCTAGAAATGCATTTGAAGTGTCAACAGACATATCGCGAAAATATAGAACATTTATAAGGTAAAATAAACATTCAAAGTATAAAAAATAATGAGTGTCAATCACAATTTATCAGACATAAAAGACTGTGTCATGTATAAAAAAATGCAGTATGATCAATGCATTTTTTATATATATTCTCACAGGAGAAAAGAGGAAACTCATTCAGCCAACATCTCTAAAAGATCCCAAACTCGAAAAGCTAAAGCAGGTAAGAAATATATTCCCTCCACCTACACATAAATCTTTCTAGGAGTCTTTGTCTTCTGTTCAATATTTGCTGTAACATCAAATCTCGTTCTGGGCAACCACACATCCAAGACTCCCTGTGTGTCTTTAATGGGCTGCATACATGCTACATATGAAACATTGTGCGTCTCTATAATGTTTTTCCTGCATGTATAATGGGTTCCTGCATGTGTATGTGCAGTAAAGAGCATGAATAATATGTGCTGCAGGGAGAGAGGTGGAAGGATCAGTGAAATTTTAATGAACATAATTATAAGAGGTGATGGGAGACGGATCAGAGTGTCATGGGAGTCAGATTTTAAAACACATTGTTATGGATAAAGATGGCATCTCTAGTGCTTCATGCAAATGGAAATTCTAAGTAGTTCTGACATGTCTTGCATGAAGAGGAGGAAATCAAGTGAAAAATAATAATATATAATTTTTTGGGTAGTACTTTGTATCTGTCACCACTTCAGTTTAGTTCAGGATCTTATCTCTGAAAAGCGATTAAGAGAATTTAAAAAACAAGAGATCGTGCTGTTTTTTCATCTGCCACACTGGCAAAAGAAAAATGTATGAAAGAAGATGAAAGTGTTTCATATCTCTGACTGTGTGATGAATTATGACTTGGTAGGAATTGGTTGACTGGATCAATAAGACTTTGAAACCGGAGCACATAGTGGTTCAGAGTCTGGAGGAGGATCTGTACGATGGACTGGTGCTTCATCACCTGCTGTGTAAGATAATACACATTTGATATTTCATTAATCATACCAACTTCCACTCAATTATTGTGTTAATTCCAGGAATAAAAACAAACGGCCAAATGTTTTGCTTTAAACGCTGCTAGCTGTGCCTGACTCTAACATTACAAATAATGATTTTTCTCAATCCTGCAGCCCAGTTGGCAGGTGTGCACTTGACCGTGGAGGAGATAGCACTGACCAGCACGGCTCAGATCCGCAAACTGGAAATGATCATTGAGGAGTTGGACAAGAGGCTGGGCCTGCAGGACTGCAGTCACATCAAATGGAATGTCAAACGTGAGTCATGCAGCTGACTGGGCTTCAGCAACAAAGCAACAAGTCAACAAATGTTCCCTTTCTGGCAACGACTTCACATTACAACAGGATTTGGTGCTAGCTTGAGGGTGCCACATAAGCTCACACCAACTGGGAGGGATTTTAGTAGAGATTAAATTCACTGTCATTATGGGGTTCCGTTTTAATCAGCTGTTAGTGGATTATTTGATAGTGTTGGGGTATGGAGCAAAGAAAGACCATGCTAATAACTGCAAAATTAGAAGCAAATGAACACCTGACAGTGAAATTTGAGTGGTTTCACTCCTCTGAGATATTCTTTCATTGATCTGGCTGTGGTGTAATTTTCTCTTCTAAATGCAGCCAAAACTCTAGTTGTTTTATTTTGCCCTAAAAACATCAAAAACACATTATCTAACTATTCAGTTACTCTGGATGGCCTCCAACAGACTGTGAGGAACAATTAAGTTATTTTTGACCAGGAACATCATTTAAGTCGCACATAAAACAAGTTTCTGGGGCAGCTTTCTTTTACCTGCATTACATTGTTAAAATTAGGAACATCCTGACTCAGAGCGATGCTAAAAAACTAGTCCATGCATTATTCCTATGCTGTAAACTGTTATAACTCCTCATTGTCCCAGTAACTCACTAAAAAGCCTCCAGCTGACGCAAAGCGCTGCAGCAAGACCACTGACAGGAAAAAGCAGGAGATCATATTTCTCTTTTATTAGTTTCTCTTCTGTAAAATCCAAAATAGAATTTAAAATACTTCTCCTCACATAGAAAACCCTTAATGGGCAGACACCATCATAACTTAAAGACCTCTCATATACCGCATTATCCCAGTGGAGCACTACTCCTAAAAGTAGAATGGGAGGCAGAGCTTTTTGCCATCAGGCTTCTCTCCTCTGAAACCAGCTGCCAGTGTAAATACAGAAAGCTATCTGCTTTTCAGATTAGGTCTAAAATTTATCCTACAGCGAGCAATACTGAATCAAAATGTCAGTCTGATTTAGCAGAGCACAGTCAATCTGGTTACCTTGCTGAGGATTTGGAGATGTACAACTTGTTGCCTATCTTTTCATTTACTCTCTTTATTATTTTAAATCCCTCTCTGGTCATTGATTACCTCCCAAAACTCAATGAAAATAACCCCTTCCTGCACCCCATTTTCCGAAATGTAACTCCACACAGTTGGTTCCTGTAGAATGTGCAGATCCATAAAGTTTCCGTCACTTTCTCCTCCCGCCCTCCCTGTTGCTCACTGCAGCTCGAGCACACCAGCTCACCTCCAACTCTGCTTAAACACCATAAAACTATTCTGCACTGCACAGTGTAATATAGGAGTAATTCAGGAATGCGTGTTTAACTTGAAATCGATTCTGAAAAGAATAATGATACAGAAAGGCCACTGATGCAAGCTGACAGGATCGACTCTTTATGTTTGTTATGTATAAAACCCAGGAAGTCTGGATCTGGACGCTGCAGCTTCACGGTGGTAATTCTAAGCTGTGGTGTTGACTGATCATTTTGTTAATGATGTCTTTTCCAGAATATAACAAGGGGGTCTTTAAAAGTGATCTGCCAACAAAAAAGTGCCAAAATGGTCATGTCTTGTTTTGTAAAAACATTAGTCATAAATGATCACAATCAGCGGTAACTGCTTTGATAAAATCATGAAATGTTCTGTCACAGCTTCACAATAAAAACACCCCACATTTCGCTACTTGAATACTTTCTAAATTGAATCAGTAATTTATAAAGCTTTGATATTACCGTAGGAGAGTGAAAAGCAAATGATGAAGATGATATGAAACCAAAAACAGTATTGTCAAATAGTGAGAACAACAAATGATTGCCTTTAATTTATTACATTTACTCACTGTATTATTATCTATTATGGCTGGACTTTTAGGCGTGTTGTTTTATGTATTGTACTTATTGTTCTGTGGTTGTTTTTTGTGTAGCTGCTCAGGGACAACAGATGTAAATAGGATGTTAGTTGACTGTGTTTTAATTGTGCGCTGTTACTGCAATAAATAACCAATAAAATAAAAAATGAATGACGCACGTGCACATAGATGCATAAACGAATCAGCAACAATATTACAAATCCCCATCTCATTACCTTAACCCTCCTATTGTCCTCATTTACGGGCACCAAAAAATATTATTTCCTTGTCTGAAAAAACATCCAAAAATTCAGCAAAAAAATTCCCCAAATTTCTGAAAACTTACAAAACCTTCAGGAAGAAAATTCCAATAATTCCTTAAAAGTTTCCCTTAAAAGTTTTATTTAAAAAAAAAAAAAAAAATTTAAAAATAAAATTTGGCAAGAAAATTCCTATAAATATTTTCAAAAAATCTTCAAAAAAACAATCCTAAAAATATCTAAAATGATCACATCTATATCATTTATATAGTAAAACTTTTAATATTTTCTTTAAGAACATTGACAAAAAAAACAACCAAAATCCAGCAAAATTCGCTGGATTTTGGTTGATTTTTTAGTGAATGTTCTCAAGAAACATTTTTAACATTTCTTTTTTTCCACCAAAAAATGTTCAAAGATTTCCCAAAAATGATGAAAATGTGGACATCAGAAGTTTCACTGTGAAAACATATATATATTTTTTAACATTTTCACACTTTAAACCGGGTCAATTTGGACCCACAGGACAACACGAGGGTCAATAGTTTCAACCTGTCGAGGCCTGGACTCCACAAGACCTCTGAAGGAGTCCTGTGGTAGCAGGCATCAAGACGTTAGCAGCACATCTTTTAAGTCTTGCATAGATCTGCACGCGTTAGAGGAAGCAATGATGCAGCGTTACATCTAAGCTATTTTAGGGGAGGATGGATTTATTTGCATTGAAGAAACTCCAAAATATGTGACAATGATAAACTGAGATAAGTTTTTAATCACTGAGAGGGATTTTAAGGCTTTCAGTAGTTGTGCAACAGTAGCTGTGACCACACAGGGCTTGAGCCTGGACCATATCGCTGCTTCACTGGTTGTCCTTCCTTGGATCACTGTTGGTAGTTATTAACCACTGCATTCTGGGAATATCCCATAAAATCTACCGTTTTGCAAATGCTCTGACCCAGTGGTCTACCCATCACCATTTGTTCCTTGTCAAAGTCGCTCAGATTCTCACACACGCATCAACCTCAAGAACTGACTGCTGACTTGCTGCCTAATGCCCTCAACAGGTGCTATTGTAACAAGATAGTCAGTGTTTTTCACTTCACCTGCCAGCGTTTTAATGTTGTGAATGACCAACATAAGATGGGTTTTTTTGCTTGTTTTCATGATAATCTTAAGGAATCTAACTTCAAATATTCTGTTCTAATTAAATTACAGAGCTATGTTTCCATTTGTTATTAATCCAAAAATCTTGCCTCCTTTCTTTGTTTCCATACTGGGTGGCACAGAGTCCTGTCAAGTCAGTGAAAGTTGATGTTTTTTTGTGTTTTGTTCTTTGCTGTTTGTCTGTCAGTCATCCACAACAAAGACCTTTTGGCCACTATTCATCTGCTGGTTGCCATGGTGAGACGTTTCCAGCCTGAACTGGATTTGCCACCAAATGTGAAGGTTGAAGTTGTAGTCGTGGAAGTGAGTTTCAGCTCAATCTTCTTTTCCTATGTTTCCTGCTCTGAGTCAGTCTCAAAGACACTCTTGTGGAATTGCTGCTCAGTTGTGGTTCGCTTTATTTCCACCCAGGTCAGCAGGAGTGGAATCAAATCAGATGTGCAGACAGAAGTCCTAACAGAGGAAAGGTGAGCAGACTTGTGTTCCGTGCGATCCTGCGAATGTGAGAAAATTTCACTTCACTTCACCTCATATTTCTTTTTGGAGTTTCTCAGCAGCAACATGAGCTCCGACTCCCCCAGCAGTGCTGAAAGTGAGTGAGAGTGGTCAGAGGTTGAGCTGATGTGACATCTTGAATGTCATCCAAACAGCATTACAGCCTACTAACACATTTTTTCTGGCTGTCTGGTCGCCCAGGGGAAGATCCCATCGAGCAACTGCTGAAGCTTGAGGCTCACAAGGTCAACACAGTGAAGAAGGTATAACAGGGACAGGTGGAGAAATGCTGAGACAGTCTGAGTTGGAGAATTTTTAATCTCCACAGTGAGAGAAGAAATACAGCCGTGGTACCACAGAACATCAATGTGTCGCCGTATGTCTGTTTCCTTAATGTGAACCTACAATATACAAGCATTGCTGGCTACTGTAGGTTATGAATATGGATCTAAGGACTGCCGTGATCCTCTTCCTTTTCCTGTAATGTCACCCCGAGGTTGATATTTTAGTAATATTTCTTCATGAACTTCCATGAGATTTAGTTCACATATGTGTGTCTCCCTCAGGATGTGTGATCATTTTGGTGGTGATTCTTTGACTTTTCATCCACTGCCTTTATAAGAGCCAGAATATAATTTGTCCAATTCTTGATTAATGCCAGAAACTATCAGTGTGAGCTGTACTTGGATTTTATTGCTAATTATAAAGCGTGAGCCGCTAACAGACTGATGAACATGGTGAGAATAATACCTGTGAAACATCAGCAAGTTAACCTGACCATTAGCAGCATTTTGAGCACGTATGATGTAAACCATTTTGCTTGATGACTCCATTAGTTATGAAAATGGTTGTTCATTAATTTCCCCTGAATTGACTAATCCTTTTAAAACTGATTTTAAGGCGCTCATGTGGAGTGCAGAATTGAAAAGCTTCTATTCTATTAGCAGTCTGATATTATATTCCCTGCTCCTATCTGCAACAAAGACAGGGTGAATGTCAGATTTTATCAAAATGCCTTGAAAATATTCCTTAAAATGTTTGATAAATGAGGCGAAGTTGCATTTCGAACTTTGTAACCTCCCAGTTTTTTCCACTTTCAGGCCATCTTACATTTTGTCAACCAGAATATGGCAGCTATGGGTCTGCAGGTGGCTGATATGGACAAACAGGTAGAAACCAACAGTTGAATGTTGTTGTAGTGCTTGCATGCTTTCCTGCAATAAAAATAGACCCACTGATTACCTCCCCTAAGATTATATCACCTTCCATGGACATGTTCCAATGTCCTGTGTGTTTCCTGTCCAGTTTGCTGATGGTGTGATTCTGCTGCTGCTGATTGGACAGTTGGAGGGCTTCTTCGTCCCGCTCTTTGACTTCAACCTGACCCCCGTCAATGACTCTGAGATGGTACAGTATTGATTCACTTTGGATTCATGACACAGTGCCAGAAATTAACACAGGACAGACCTGAGACTACACCCACCTGCAACACTTAACTTCATGATATCATCACCATTATCCTGCCTGTAGTATCCCCCCTTTCATTTGTCAAAAATCAGCTGGTCAAAGTAGAAATAATCAAATTCATTGGAATGTATTTCATTTTTTTTTTACATTTTTTTGCAAACATTTTACTACACATAGATTGTGCTATTATACTTCACACATACTAAAAATATACCACACTTTTCTCATATCTAATTGGAGCTAATCTAATCTAATTCCTGTTGGAGCACAGAG
Source organism: Amphiprion ocellaris (assembly GCF_022539595.1). Taxonomy (NCBI): domain Eukaryota; kingdom Metazoa; phylum Chordata; class Actinopteri; family Pomacentridae; genus Amphiprion; species Amphiprion ocellaris. The sequence goes on from NC_072768.1 coordinate 18,386,801, forward strand.
GATAATGAACTACAGTGCTAAAACCTGATCCAAAACCATGCCTGTTACAATATAAGATAGGATTAAATGAATATTTTACAAATCCTATAATAAAAGTGGATGCATAATTACTACTGTGTCATGGCTCACTTATAATGATATCTTTGAGCTCACTTTACTTGAAGCAATAAGATGAGTCTATGAAAAAGTTATGGCTCTTTTATCACAGATATGATTAGTTCATGAATAACTTACTGAGGACAGACGCTGTGATACTCAATTTATGACTTTTTCTGATATTTTGAAAAGAAGAAAGCGTACCGTAATATGTAACAATACACAAACAAAAATAAAAAGAGGCATAGATTCAGCTGACTGGATGATTAAAACCCTGAAATCTGCTGTAGAACTTTGCACTCTGCCAAGATGTCAGCAGCTAAAACAAACTCCTCTCTAAATTTGTAGGCGACAGCATATAAAACCTTGCGATAGTGATTAGAAATGATGTGTGCACATAATAATGCATTGAGTTCTAATTCCAAATATCACTTACTATACCTTATAGAGATTATTCACAATCAATCGGCCATTGCACCAATGAATATAGGATAGATAGATAGATAGATAGATAGATAGATAGATAGATAGATAGATAGATAGATAGATAGATAGATAGATAGATAGATAGATAGATAGATAGATACATAGATAGATACATAGATAGATAGATAGATAGATAGATAGATAGATAGATACATAGATACATAGATACATAGATAGATACATAGATAGATACATAGATAGATAGATAAATAGATAGATAGACACAGAGACACAGAGACACATAGACAGATACATAGATAGACAGATACATAGATAGACAGATACATAGATTGACACAGACACATAGATAGATACATAGATACATAGATAACAAGAGAAGAGCTTAGAGAGCGTGGTACACTGCCAAGGCTGCTCAGTTGTTGTTTAATTTCCGATGGATAAGTCCGCAGTGGTAGATTTGCAGTAGGATGACAATCATGTGATCATCAGCAAGCAGCTGACGTAGTGTTCACTTGTAGTCATAGTTACAGTGACGCCATGCCGCTATCTCGCAATGATGCAGAAATTTTTAACAAATTTGTAGCTCCAGACTATAAGCCGCATCACTGCCAAAATCTAATCACTTGATGTTTGTGTCATTTCTGACCTTCCCTGAAAATTTCATCCAAATCCATTATTCCGTTTTTGAGTAATGTTGCTAAAAGACAGACAAACAGACAAACGTATGCCGATCGTCACATAACTCCACCGCATTCCTTGGCTGAGTAATTACCAATATATATATATATATATATGTGTATATATATATATATATATATATATATATATATATATATATATATATATACCATTAATAATTGAGTAGTAGTTTAGTTGAGTACTTTAATCATCAGCGATTAGTATTTAATAATAAATGATTAATAAAACTGATTCATAGCTATATTTGTCAGGTAAATACATTGGAGTAGACAATTCATAAATTGATAGTATATACAGTACCTGTCAAAAGTTTGGACACACCTTCTCATTCAATGGTTTTAATTTATTTTAATTATTTTCCACATTGTAGATTCATGCTGAAGACACCTAAACTATTGAAAGGGTGATCCACTGTGGTCTAACCCTACCTCTGCACAATACAACTGATACTAAAAACCACTGAGTGAGAAGATGTGTCCAAACTTTTGACTGGTGCTGTATAGATAATAGTAAAATGCAAAATATTACAAAATGTAAACATTTAAATTCAAGCACCTCAGAACTCTAAATGTCAGGGTAAATAGATCTACTGTTGTCACATTTCACTGCTGGATAACAGTGAAAATTTGATCAATTCCAGAGTCTTGTGGTAAATACAGTTAACAGGCGAATCTTGCTTTTGTGTTTTGTTTCTCTTTGACCTCTAGCTTCATAATGTGACTTTGGCCTTGGACCTCCTGAATGATAGCGGCCTGCAGCTGTCAACTGTTGACCCACAAGGTGAGGAAAACCCACACTCTGACTTGTTTACAGCAGATTTTACTCAAATTAAAATGCCAGGCAGAGAGGAGGAACAAAACAAAAACAGAAGGCCCGTGAGTACGACTGTAACAACAAAACACCTGAGCTCCAAGACAGCAACGTCAAGCTAATTCAGATGATATCCTCTATCAAGAACATTTATCTGGATGACAGGGAAATGCCAAAATCTGTTTGTATGTCAGGTGGGGATGGGGAATCGCTCCGGTAGCTTGAGTTAATCTGCGCTGCACCGTGGAGGGAGGGTTTGACAGCGTTTTGGAGGGAAAGACGGAATTGCTGGCGGAATATGAATGAGTGCGACTCGTGTCTTGATGAGTATCACTGCGGATGATTGGCTCAGTCCAAGGCCATCATCATTCATTTAGAACGGAGCAGTGGGGGAGACAGTCTCAAGGGGACGATGTCACTGTGGTGTCCGCTGATAGACACAGGGATTTAACCTTGCTGCTATGGCTATATCTACTGTCTGGAGGAAGATATGGTATCTGTATTCATGAGCACTGCTACTGTATATCACACAGCGATCAGTTAGATCCCAGGAATATTCAGATTTGATCTCCTCGCTGTGAAGTTTAGAGTGTTTGTCAGTTCCAGCTTGTTACTGCGAGTTATCAGATTTCCAACTGTAAAATAACATGTTTTTGATTTGTGTCACAAACTTGGCTGCGGAGCATTCATCGGAAACATTATGCAACAGAAACGCCTTTTTGCTGCAGATTTTTCAGTTTGTGTTTTATGTAAATGTTCAGAAAATTCCGCTTTCTCCCTGGTTTAATGAGTTTAGAATAGGTTCTTGATGTACTGCTCATGCAGTAAGTGAATCAAAAGTTTAGATAAGGCTTTAAATAATAAGTTCAAGTACCTCTGCACTTACTGCCATGCAATTAGGTATAAATAAAGTATTTAACAACAGAAGAAGACCGGAAGTCAGGTAATAAACTAGTAGGTTTTCATAGTTATGACAGACGATATTTATTTAACCTTATGACCAGTCTTGTAGTGAATTTTAGAGCAGCAATTATTTCCATCTTCACCTCACCTGCATATAATTTTGTTGGTTAATCTTTTGGTCTACAAAACATCAGAAAATATTTTTAAAAATCCATTTCCCTGCGTCCAAAGACATGCCATCAAATGTCTTGTTTTGCTGGACAAACAGTGCAAAGCACATCTAATTTACTTTAAAGGAGATAATTTTCCCATTTGAGAAGATTTAGCTAATTATAAAATGCCATTACAAAGTAACAATGGGTCATTTTTTGATGATGGGCTAATTTTAATTATGGCAGTTGTATTGAATTTTACAACATGCAATCAACTGATGAGCAGTAATTAATGTAATGTTTGCCTTCATCAGACTGGGATGAGACAGGAAATCAAGGGGGAGAGAGAGATAATGGGTACCACATGCAACAAGCATGTTTTATTCCACTTGCATGTTCATCTCCCTCATGTGTTTATAGGCCGTTGTCATGGTTTTGACTCATCCCTTTAGATTCAGTTCAGGGATGCTGTATAAAATGTTGCTTACACAGAAGTATAAACTGCATCCAAGGTGGTTACACTCCTTAGTTACATCTTAGGCTCCTATCACACCGTAGGTAGAGCTGTCAACATGATTTGTTTTGGGTCAGGGGTTTTTTATCACTACTAGACCTTACGTCGGTGTTTGGGTGTTTACTTTGGACCATGCAGCCTTCATCAATCCATAAGGAGAGGCGTGAAGTAGAGCGAGCGACTGGATGAGTTACTGACGTGTCTAAGTGCGTGAAGCAGTCAATAGCAAATGGATCAACTTCGCTTCCCTGCAGATCCAGTATCGACGAGACGAGCTTCTCTCTGAGCTTCAGTCTCCCTCTCACAATCACTAAAACTTTCCCATAATGTTGCCTGCCAGCCATATAGCCTGTAATTGTAAAATAAGTTCTCAGTGTGATAACTGCTAATGTAAGGACCAGCACAATTAATCTAAGCCAGGAGCAAGTGGCTAATTTAATTCATTTTTTTGTGTCTTTTTAATTAACGGCATAATTGCTGTGATGGAATGAGGAATCCCAGCACTCAGGGTCTAAAATGGGAGCGTACCGCGTGCATTAATTAGGTTAGCCAGAGCTGGAGTCCATCTTTCTGCCACTTTCACTCAGTTAGTGCATCTCACAACAGAGAGCAATTTTGTTAGGATCTCATCTCAGCAAAGATGTATTGATTAAGTTTCGGGCTAATGTTGTCCTTTGTCCTCCTGATCTGTGACCTGTGAGGACAGATTGCGAAAACAGTTATTAGCTAATGTTGGTAAAAGCAGCCTCACATTCGCACTGCCTGAGCGGCCCAGTGTTTGCTGATTGTGCATTGTGTCTCCTGCGACAGATATTGTCTCTCAGGACGTCGCCGCCACCTTGAAGGTCCTGTACGCCCTGTTCAAGAGGCACAAAGAGAAGTGAAAAAGGACATTATGTGAAGATGAGCTGGAAATACGAGTAAAATCACAGCATAATAACCTATAAATAACCACAACTCCAAATATTTCCTTTGTTTTAGTGCGAAAAAGTTCACAATTTAGGAATTAGCTTTTTACAAAACATTAATAACAACCTGAAATTTCCTAAGTAAAATAAATTCAATTTCAGCAACATCATGCCTCACTTTATCATTTACACATTAAAACTTCCAGATCACAGAGTGTCTACAAAGGAACAAAATATTTAGTCACAGGTATCTTGAACTGAATGGTATAGTATTGTACTTTATGATCAAAATGACAGAAGTCAGACATAAGAAGACAAAAATAAGACAAAATATTCAAAAAATGAGACACAAAATAACAAAAGAACAATGAATAATCTAGTATTTTGCTTTATGATCAAAACAACTTGTCAAAGTCTAGAAATTATTTGAAATTTGTAGTTTTACAAATTTAAAATTTGCAGTTTGTCTTTCTGTAATTTTTACACTTTACAAGTCGTCCCACGGGTCGGATTGGACTATCTGGAGGGCCGCTTTTGGCCCGCGGGCCACATGTTTGACACCCCTGATGTCCAGGATAATACTAGTTTCATGCAACCCAGATTTTCATAGTTTGGGCTGTTATTGCTGCCTATCAAAAGCCACAGTGAAATATTGATACATTTAGCATATGAGAGATAATTGAATGATTGTTTCTAAACACAGGATCATGACAGAAAAGGTGTTTTTAAAATTTCTCTGTCTTCATCCAGCATATGTTGTATATGAACATTATGTCTTGTAGTTAAATATGCAGCAGCAATAACTTCAGGTTTTCAAGGCTCAGGTGTTTGAAGCAGCTGCTGCAGCAAATGGCCTTGGCAGAAATGGATCAGAAGATTGATAGGGAGAAGTGTTAAGTTATGACTGTTTACACCTGACTGAGCCAGAGATGGCAAAACATGAATGAAGCAGCTGATGCAAGTAAGTTAATGCAAATGAAACTTCAGATGAGAGCTCAGTGACATCAGTTTTAAAAGAAAAAAGCAGACACATGATCAAGCATGTTTTAAATAAATGCCCAAGTTAGACAAACAGCTTTCAAAAAGAAATAAAAGGGAAGGAAAGGGAAAACTCTCTATTGTAAATATCCATCACAGTTTACATCCCGGCTTCATATTTTCCACAGTTTTCTTGTGCAAAGAAGTATTACAACAAATGAACTCTTCTCAACAGCCTGTCTGATCATCTAACTGCTTGTGTTTTTTTGTCGCCTCTGACTTGCAGTGATGGTGTCAGCTCTCACATCTCAGCAATTACTCTATCGCTTACATCTTTATCATATCTGAAGAAAACTAGAGCCAAAGCCATGAAATAAGACCTAATTTGTAATAATCGGGAATTATTACCACTTTAAAATGATGCAATAAAATAAGATTCATCAACTGCACACTAAGCAATAATGCCAGTGAATATATGTCTGAATGGTATGTTTAAAAGTAATGACAGCTATTACGTACATTTTGTCGAGAGATGTTGGGTATGGATGTCAGCCCATTAAAGTGTCGCTCCCTAGTAATTTAGTGCTTTTTCCTCTGTCTCTTTCTCCTCTTCTTTCACTGTATTTCCTTTTCAGCCCGACTCTTGGAACATGTCACTTTTCATTCTTGCCATACCACTCCCCCTGCCTTTGACTGTCACTTCTCAATAAGCAATGTGAATTTCTTCTTCTGCCTCTCCATGCGTTCCTGCTGGCAGTCTCTGACCTCTTTTTCCCCCCCTCTTTTTCTATTGAATTGTTCACAACTCAGCGCCACACAATCGCAGAGAGGGTGCAGCATGCAGCGACAGACAGACAATAGATACCATTCTAACGAAGCACATTTAGGTAATTATGTGTTGAATTGGAAAAAAGTCGACAAAAACTGGCAAAGTGCACTTAATTTTCTCCCCCTATCGCTGTTTAAATACAATTTATTCAAGCCATTAGTGATTTTTTTAAAAAGTGGGAGTCTGTTATATTTAGCAGTTCTTTAGTGTTAAATAATAACATTAACAGCAGTCTATCACTGCCTCTGGTTTAGCCTTTTATATTTAGATTGTGTGTTGGCAAATTGCTGTGTGTCTCTTTGATTTGATCTTGAGGTTAATGTATGAAATTTGTGGCACTAAATATTAACTGCCATCACTGTCACACTGCAGATGTTTGTTGACATTCAAGAAGCCAATTTATTTGTTTCCACCAAGGTGATGGAAAATGCTCCTAATTCCCATTTTATTTCCCCTGACATTTCAAAAAGTTTGCATAAAATTTGCTCAGCAGTCAGATGGAAACATTGCTGCTGTATGGCAAGAGACACCAGAGACACCGCGGTGACGTGCTCATCATTTAGTGACCATTTTGTTCTCCAGCATTCATATTATGAAATTCAGATGATGGAGTTGCTCTTTTCAAATTTGCAGCCTTCAAACTGTTCACCCTGAGTGATTGTAAAACTGGATTTGCTTGTTGAAACTGAAATTGCACGTTACTTTATGAAAGCAAAACCAGCTGCAATGCTTGTTCAAAACATGAAAGAAGACACTTTCAGTAAGGTGCTCATTTCATGCATTTCAAAGCTTTCTAGTGCACATTAGTATAAATTATATGATGCTCTGCAATTGTTCAAGCATGAATGAAATTAGTCTTATTAGCACATATTTCACATATTCATCATATATTGTGCAAATCTCTAACTCAAGGCATACAATGTAGACATTCTGTGCTCGGTGTAGCTTACATGAGTGATGAACTCTGCATCCTTGCTGCTTTGAGCAATTCATCTTCCTCCACCTCCACATCCTCAGCCTCCTGCTAAACTGTTTGGACACATTCACTGAATGCTGTGTATTTCATTGTCAGTCGGAAGGATTTGGAATTCAAGGACGGTCTGATCAAGCATGCTCAGATATTTTGCCGATTGTCACATGAAAACATACAAAAAAGTGTACTGTTGTTGCAATAAATGGTTAAAGCCTTTATTCCAGTGTATTGAGTGGAAGATAGTGAATATGGTGACTGCTGAGATAACTGAGACATAACCATATTGTTGTAGATGTCATTGCTAGCAATCTTTCCTGATATTACAAGTGTCTTTTAAAGAGTCACATCACATCTTCTCTTGCACGTTAAAAGTTCTTGCTGTCAATATTTGTGATTTTATGATTGGAACCCTGCATCATTCAAACTCTGTAAACTTTGTCGGAGCAGTTTCTAACACTGTGATGCATCCTATGGAATACAATGGAACTTTGTTGTATAAATCAGGTGACAATCAAATACTTAATAGTTCCTATTGTTGCTTGGATTTACTATAGTGGAGGCAAACAAGACAACGGACAACAAGGGAGCAACAATTGAGCATTTCAGAGGGAAATGTGGAATGAAAGTAATCTTTGCATTACATATTTCGCAGTTAGAATATGCTACCAAACTGGAGCAGCATTTTCTGCTTGGTTGATCTCATAACCTTACAGATTTATTTACTGACACGAGTAAATGACAAAAGCATTCGTTTCTGTTGTACAACTTGCATTCCCACAACACCTTAAGGTAGTCCATCTAAAGACAGTCGGACTCACTAGTTGTAGATTTTGGGTATAGATCTGCCATTTCTGTTGCTGATTTCAAAAGGCTTTCTCCTCCCCTTTCACTATTTTCTGTTTTCAAAATCCCTTAACATACGGAGAACAACAACAACAACCTCCAAGCAGAAACTACAAACAATAAAGGTTTCACTGAAGATTTGAAACCTGTAAAAGGCATCCCTCCTTTTCAGGAATTTGCCATTTTAAAAGCAGTTCTCACCTTTCCTGTATGCAAATGTTGCAACAAAACAATTCTCACTATTTTGCTGGGGCACCATCACTGTTTCCTGGGCTCAGCACTGCCCAAAATGACTGTGGTGAGTTTAAAGAATACAAACAAGCCAGAGCATTTTTTGTCCTCCCCTATAACAGATTGATACTGAGGTATAGTCAGACTGTTCTCTAGCACTGACACAATGCTGTGTAGATAGGTAAGGTTGTGGGAGACTAGTCCAAAAATGCAAACTGGTTTCACCCTGTGCTTTGAGAAGGCATTGTAATTTCCCAGTATGTACATTACTATACTGCAAAATGATTCACAAGTTCTTTGTTGTTTGATAATTTGTACCCTACTCTTGAAGATTCTCAGGACCACACTGCTTTCTCTTTCCCATACAGCCTCTTGCTACCTTACTCTGCCCCCACAGTTTAGACAGAATGTTGCAACAGTGAAATATGTGATTCCAAATAATATCAGAGTTGTTTTCACCAGACTTCAGCATTATTTCCTAGTGTAGACTCCAAGATGTAATTTTTCTTTTCATCTGAAATGTCCAGTTGTTGTTCTCTTGTTCTTTTTTTGTCATGCTTTCTTCCACTGCATCCAGTAGGTAGTGGTAACTGGCAAGGATTTTTTTTGTTTTGTTACCTGATTCATACAGTAGCTGCATTTTACTCTATTATCTGATAGTAGAACTGGATTCATAAATCGCAAGACTGTTTTTGCATGTATGTATAAACATTTGTGTATCTCAGATTTGTGAAGACCTTTGTGACATACAACGTGAGTGAAAGTCAAGGAAGATTAATGTCTTTTAGCCACTGTATGCATATCAATGACAAGGTCGCAGCTTAGTATGACACCAGTTTCTAATCCATCTGAACAAACAAGGATAAATTTTAGGATAAACGCTCAAGGGATTAAACCTGTTCTGCTTCAGCGCCAACACCTTTTTCTTCTCCTGTAGGACAGCGCATCATCAGTACTGACTTCTCAACAATATGAGACAGCAATAGGAAATAGAAATACATAATTTATGCCTACAGTTTAAAGCAAAGGCTGAGACTGCAGTAGAAACCATTTAATATTATTTGTGAGGCTACTGTGAGTATATTTTGCTCCCTGAAGCCAATACAGCAGAGGATTTCTCATAAGCTGATTTTGAAGAAAACAAATGCTGTCCCTCAGCCTGGAAACCCACTAGACAAATAGCTGTTGGAGTCCATCCAAAAATGTTGACAGGAAACATGAGTAATATCTACCTCCCTTGTCACACTGAACAGATGCATCTCTCTGTGCATGAAAGAGGGAACAGAAGCAACAGAGCAGTATCAGACAGTAAAAAAATAAATAAACTGGTGGTTATTCTTCTGCTGCTTCATGTATTTATGTATGTTTTTACTGGCTCACAGGGAGGTGACAGTTGTGTGGAGTTCATGGAGTTCTCATCCCAATTATGTAACACTATTTCTACTGGTAATTAAGTAAGTTTTGCAGCTTTGACTCTAAACCTAAAAGTCTGTTTGAGGTCTGCTGCGGAAGTTTTAGAAGTAAACAGCATAGCTTTAACTAGTCTTGTATTTATATGAGACTCCAGTAAAACACACTCATCTGCATATAACAAACACCAGAACAGGCTGACTTTATATTTAATACATAATGAGAAGAAAGCTAAAAGTGTACCCAAAGCGCTACCTTGTGGAACTCCACATCAGTTAATTAATCTGAGGAGTTGTCCATCCTGAGTCAGACAAACATTGCATATTGTCATACTTTTTTATGCATTTAGGAAGCTCTTTTCATCCTCCCTCTCTGTTTAGAACTTCTGAAAAAAGAAAATCAGCATTTTGTATTTCACTTCCAGAGGCTTAGAGTTGTCTGAAATACATTGTTGTACCTGAGGTTGGATCAGCCTTGTGGGGTGTTGGATCTCTTCTTTCCTCTCTCCGTTTTTGTGTGTTCAAAGCTTTTCTTTGGCATCATCTCTTCCACCTCTGTTTTTACCGTCTCCAGTTGTTGGGTTCTCCTCTCCCAGCTCTCTGACAGTTTAGAGAACATCCTGGCCAAGCTCTCTTTCTTAAAGTTCTCCTTTTTTCTGGGGTCACCTTTTTCAGCCAAATTCTTTTGGACTCTTTCCTCCAAAGCATCGTTTTCCCTGTTTGAGAGTTAACTCGATCTCAAATGGGCCAAGGCTTCCACTTTTCTCCAAAGAGCTCCTCAAGCTGGCTGAATTTCCTCTGCCACCTTTCAACCATGACTTTCACCCTGCTGGACTCAGCAGAAGCTCTGACCTTCTAAGTGTTCTTCTTTTGAATGTGGATTCACTGTTAAAGAGAGGCAACCTGCTGAAAGCTCTTTTCCTCCAGAGCAGACAGAGAGATGGTGGGAAAAGATCTGATCTCCTTCTTTGCCTTGAAGTTTGGCTTTAGCTTTCTGCTCCTGTGCTCAGTGGCAGAAAGCTTGGCTCATGCAAGGGTTTATTTTCTTCAAGAAAATGCTGTCTGTCATTTTACCCAGCCAGACACTCCTTGAGGACCATCATCTTTGCTGTTGTCCTCAACATCTCCTCCATTTCAATCATATCAGCCTCCACCTGTCTCCTTATGTCTTCCATCCCTCTACTATATTCCCGTGAGGGATTATTGTAAACAAATTCACAAATACGTTTAAGTAAGTAGGAAAAACATATAGATGAGGTATTTTTTCAGCCAGCAATTCACTGGTACACATGAATCTCTCACTGAATGAGAACAATTCTGAAAAATAAAGACCAAATTAAACCTCACGGTCAACTTCATGAAATGATTTGTATATGCTGAAGAAAAGAGAAAAGAAAGGTTGCCTGTTGTGTAAGTGCTTCCTGGTTTGAGCCCTGCTGCCTCTGCTCTCTCTTGGTGACATACTGATGGTTGACAAAATTGGAAATGATCCAACATGTGGGATAAGTGCAGGACAATGTTGCATATCTGACAGATAAATCTCTCTGAAGACACAAAATGTTTTCGAGGTCAAATGGTGCATCTGTGTGAAGTGAGTGCTTTGGTTGCAGTGGAGAACTTAGTCTAAATTTCTCTAGTGCAAATGGGAATGGTTGGGGTTTGAAACTGACAGGGTTTGCATTCAAGGCACTCAGTCAGTCAGTCATTCGTGAGGCAGCAAGAAACAAAAGCCAGGCCAACAGGGAAGTCAGAGATGTTGTCACAAGAAAAAAAACATACTTGAGATGTTTAAAAATGGATGCCTGTGGAGAACAGTTGAATGAGTAGATGAAACAGCTACAGGGTTCAGACGAGAGGACAAAGCTGTTATTTGAGTCAGGTCAGATTCCACAAGCAGCTGCTGAGAGAGCAGGAGACAATACCAGGAGCTGCAGTAAAACGGCTGCTCCAGATTCTCATGTATGGGTATCTACATACATGCACTGTAGTTATTTCTGTGCTCTCTAACTTTAGGCTGATTTCTAGGCCACCATTTCTGTCCAGAGTTCTGAAGAATGAAGTTATTTTTCAAACTCAGTCTTTTCTAGATGATCATTTCATTTAGGAAAAAGTTTCAACCTAGTATTAGATCTCACAATATCAAAACAGCTCTTTTATGAGTTTTTATTGATCTTCTTTTAAATGTTGATTCAGGACCTGGCTGTTGTCTTTGACACAGGATCCTTGTATCAAGTGCTGAACAGTGTATAGACATCAAGGATAGTGTCCTCAGACATTTCAAAACACCTCTCACAGACCGGAACTTCCTGCCCCACTTACTTGTGGGGTACTCCAAGGCTCCATTTTGGGCCCAGTCCTGTTATCATTGTATATGCTCCCCTTGGGGTCCATATTTAAGAAACATCAGATTCATTTTCATTGTTCTGAAGACAACATACAAATCTAACTGCCTGCGAGAATGAAAAAAGAACAACTCAGTACAGTCTTTGCTGAACTGCTGAAAAGATGTTAACACCTAGATGGGTCAAAACTTTGCTGTTTTAATTGTAGAGTAATTTGGTTTAACTCTTGTTGTTTTGAATGCGCTTTATAACTACATTTAATGTGAACAATATTAATGTTTTGTTTGTGTACCCTACATGAAAATGACAAAGGACTAAATTTTTATTAACTGGAGAAGTATAAATTAGGTTTCAAACAAGATTGATGTAAAGGGGTCACAAGATAATTAACATAATCAAAAAGATGTAGCATAAAACATATTTTCTGTCAGTTTTGTTTTTTGTTTGAATTTTACCTCTTCAGGCCTCTAAAAACATCTAAAGCTCATAACTGACTATTCCGTAAGACCCAGCCCCGAGTTTTTGTGGCTTCTCTCGAGAGGTTTTTGATTCTGGCAGAACACATATACAGTTTATGTGATAACAGTTGCACCACTCATATTTGTTGTAATTTTTTGAAAACTGTGCCTCTCATTTTTTGCCAAGAATTATAAATTTTTGTTGTTTGTTTGAATTTATCAAGTGTTATCTGATTAACATGTTATAAAATCAAAGTCTTGTAAAAGATTAAATGTGAATTTCATGAACAGATACATGATGTCACAGCAAAAGACTGAAGTTAAAACAGTCAGCATCTTCAAAAGCTCATGATGTATGTAAGAGAATTGTGAAATAACTGGTATATATAATATCTGCACGCTGCCTCTTGAAGTACCATAAAAACACTGCTTCATCTGGAGGTGTTATGATCCAAAACGTTTGGGAACCACTGCATTAAAAGATCAAAAAGATAAACTGAGAAATGTGATCAAAAGAAAAGAAGGACTTCAAAATTTCAAAATGTTGGGGCCCATTTAAAGGCGTTGTTGAACAGAAGGCTGATTACTAATGAGACTGTTGACAACTATTCACACTCAACCAAAGTGACCAAACTGGCTGCTATAAAACTAGACTGAGCGCCAGTGAGAGCTGAGCTGAGGAAAAATAACCTTCGATATGTGGCTGTCAGTCTTTGTTTCCAGAATAATGGCATGTGATGAGGTGCTGAAGAAGCTCTGTGAAGAGTCTAAGACTGGAACAAGGTCTAAGGTCGCCTCTTCTGCTGCTTTTGTTGAACCAGTGACCTACAGTTCACCCAATTACAGGATTTCTGACAGTGGAAGACATCGGCTGTGTCAGACTATTTCAGTTTCCCGACCTACGCTGACTTAAATAATAACAAACATTTCTTGTGTGCTGCTGCACTGAAGAATCATTACAGACGTTATAATTATGTTTCAAATGCAATCACTTTAGAACTGGAGGCAGGAGAGGAGGTGTGCATGAAAACCATGGGTGGGAAATTACTATTCAGTAGTTTCAATAAAAAAAAAGATCCCCTGTGGGTTTGTGTAAGTGTATTTACAAATAAATTATACACTTGCTGCAAAAAAGTGGCAATTTATTATCAGATTTTATGTATTTTGTTACATTTTATAAGATATACATAAAATAACTTTTGCTCCTGATTTCTATCTTTCTTATCTTTATGAGTGATATCATTTGTGCCACTTGTGTTCATGATCCTTGAAAAAAAATCACAGTGAGTTGCTCTGTTAAAAAATTGGGAACATTGGAGGCATTTGAATGAAGCCAAAAAAGTATTATTTCCTCCCTGGAGTGAGCCTGGTATTTTGCTGAAAATAAGTGATGCTGATAATCCCCACTTTCTCTTTGGTGCTGTGACCAACGCCGACATAATGAAAAGAGATTTAAGCATCATTTTGTTTACCCTCATGTTCTTCATGCTGTAAACTGCAGATTGTCCTGAGGGAAACTTGTCCTCTGGTTTTAACCCCTCCTCCATATTTATAGTGATTCGGGGTCTGCAGCTGATACCAAACACGGCATCTTTTCAGGAGGGAGGTCACAAATGGACAGAGCGTTACATAAGCATTATACAAAGTCCACATAGAATCAGTATGCTCTATAAATATCCAAGACACTTGCATTGTAAGATGAAAACTGTAATTTACAGATTTAGATAAAGCTTTCAGTTGCAAACCCTATTTTGATCAGTTGGGTTGATATAATAGTTTAATTGTAAGAATGAAATTGGCTGGATAAATAATTTTTCTATACCTTGAGTTCAGGATTTCAAGTCCATCCCTTTCCTATTGAACATACCTGGATAACTTCAGACAGTTACTATTGTATGTTAGAGTGTCTGTAGGCAGAACAAATGCGATACAAAGGACATTTTAAGGTGAGTATTGTCTCTTCAAATAAATTCCACCAAAGCAATAAATTTAGGAATATTTTCAATTGTGATACGACCAATAGCAGATTCATGCATGGAGTTCAGGCAACATTAACCAAGACAGGTGGTAGAATATGATCTGTTTTCTGTATATTTAGAAGTGAAATTTGCCCATCACACTCGTCAGTTCAGCATACTTGTGGATAAGAATAATAACATATAATTTGACAAATCTGCTCAGCTACAGAGGGCTTTTCATGTTTACAACAATTTAAATTCGTGGATTTAAATATCAGTTAGCAAACAGTTCATTATAAAATACCTTAAAAAAAAAGATTAAATTGGAGGAAGTTAATTTTTAAAAACTTAAAACTTAAAGATGCAACACACAAAATTCCTTTTAAATAATGTAAAAAAGATAGTTTCAAACAACTCAATTTGTATGAGTAAGTAGCTTAAAGACTTGTGTTTATGCTATTAAGTCATTAAAAATACCTTTGACTGAAGGGGAAAAACTAATTCTCCTAAGTCAATCAAGTTTGTTGTTTGGACATAATTTTGTTAGACGCATACCTAACTAAAAAAGATTAAGATATAGTTGTGTTTTTTTCTTTGTTTTTGTTCCTTTTTTTTAAAGCCCAAAGGTAATTGTAGTGAGTGGTAGGCCCTTACTTATTTATTCATGTTACTCAGAATTCATAAGTTATTAAATACATAATGAATAAAAAGTAATATTCCTTAATTTATCAAATATTTAAAGGTAAAAATTCCATACAGAAAGTCTTATTATACTAATACAACAAAACATTTTGTAAGCTTACAGAGGAAAACAATCTATTAGTTCTTATGTAACTTTTTTCGACTTAAAATGATACAATTCAGCCACGATTGCCCAACTTTTACAGATTTGTTTATCAGAAGGTACATGGTAAGAGTCTGGCAGGAAGCGTTGCCTTGTATCTAATCTAACCGATCCGGAAAAGCTGCGTTTTTCTGCAATGCACCTTGGACATGAAATAATCTGCAGAAAGATCTAAAATTGGACACATTTGTATGAAACCTTTTTTTTCTCCTTTTTTTTTTATTTTTTACCTTGAGCTAACTCGCCCAATATTCTCTCATAAAAGAGATTTTTGATCTCGATTGGACTTCCTGGTGAATTGAAGGTGAAGAGAGAAGGTAACAGATTGAGGATGTACCTCCTGCAAGGTGCAGCATTGAGAGATTCTGATCAAACTGTACAGTAAGAGAGCTGAAAGCAGACATCAATTCGCACTGTGAAATGATGCAACACATGAGCTTTTTCAGCAATCAGCGTTCGTGTTTTATCAGCAGCCATTTAGGCAGCCGAGCTTCTAAAGCCAATTTTACTTTCTGTATCCACTCAGCTAATATCTAATATAGACCCCAGGTAAAATACTAAATAAATACAGTCAAGAGCTTCAAAACATTAATGATTATTTAAATAATTTGACACCTGGCTACTAAAGTGAGTCAATTCCCATAGAAGCCATGTTAAAATGTCAAACTTTACAGTAGGAATAAACACGTTAACAGCCTGGTATGGAAATAGTGTCAGTCCCTATAGCTAATTTCTCATTTTATGACAACTGTACAGGGTTTGAATTTTTATAGAATTAACCTGTTTAAAATTTATTAAGGTTTAAAGCTATGTATAATTAGGGCATGGAGGTTTGAGCGGAGCTAGCTGTTTGTGCTAATCTGTGTATATGTGTGTGTGTTGGCTCTGTTTAGTAGGTATTTTATGCGCTTGGGATTATCAGTCAACTATGAAACTGGCTGTTTTATTTTACTCTTTGATCTGCTTGATGTCTTTGTGATGTCTGCTGGCTGCTTTCTACTTTAATGCTGTTACATTATGTGCAGTGATACCGTCCACGTTAACTGCAAGTTCTTGACATGGTTGATGGTGATTCATTTTTCATGTACTTTTTCATGCTGTTGATTTACATAGCGTTGAACTATCATTGCTCATGTGTGAGCACTGTGCCTCAGACGCTGAATGGATATTGTCCATGCTTCCCTCCTGTGCTTTTTCTTCTTCTTGTTGTTTTCAGGGCTCATTGAAAGCTATGTCTGTTGTTAAAAATGACGCTGTATTGGCTTTAGCGATGTAAACATGACCGCACGCAGGGTACTTGCATAATCGTATTCCGGTTATGCTTCACGGGGAGCCTGCTAAAGCTTTTGTCACGCATTGTCATATTTTCGCCACACATTTCATGTTAGGCTGAGCATTAGAAACATTTCAACCCAGATCACTGGGTTTGGTGACAGCCCGCTTTGCTATCCTACATATCATCATCTCAGTGACTTGTTGACTGCTGAGCTTCTGTTGTTGTTTGTTGTCATTCGTTTATGGCTTAAGTAGCATTTAAAAATACATCATCTGCTTATAGAATTGCTTTTTTGTGATTTCACTGTGAGCAATTGTTACCTGATGCATAAACAAATTATCTTAGTTTGCTGCTCCGAATCGTGATTGATGATTGTGGTGTTTAGATTTTGTGGGATTACCTACACTACTTAGGTAAACAAAAGTTTGGTGTCACTGACAAATGTCCTTATTTTTGAAAGAAAAACTGTTTTTTTTTTTTTCAATAAAGATAACGTTAAATGAATCAGAAATACAGTGTAGACATTGTTAATGTGGTAAATGACTATTCTAGCTGGAAACGGCTGCTTTTTAATGGAATACCTAGGTGTACAGAGGAACATTTCCAGTAACCATCACTCCTGTGTTCTAATGCTACATTGCATTAGCTAATCATGTTTAAAGGCTAATTGATGATTATAAAACACTTGTGTAATTATGTTAACACATGAATAAAAGTGTGAATTTCATGGAAAAACATGAAATTGTCTGGGCGACCCCAATCTTTAGAACAGTAGTGTATATGAAGTAACTATAAATGCAGGTTATCAAATAACTACTAGTCAAATAACATAAGTTAATGGTCTGTGTACAGTATATTTCAAACAGTTTGTCTTAATGTTTGATAATATTTAAACCAGTGGTTTCCAACCTCAGGTTTTGGACCATCAGGGTCACTGAAACATTCTGAGAGGTTAGGAAATGATTAAAAGGGAAAGATAAAAACACATTTCTGCTGCACAAACTGTGATTTCTCTAACCTTTGTTTCCTCTTGTAAGATAGTGGTGGAACCTTCAGACATCTATAATCTACAATCTAAATGAGTCTGATTTAAGAACCTCA
Source organism: Amphiprion ocellaris (assembly GCF_022539595.1). Lineage (NCBI taxonomy): Eukaryota > Metazoa > Chordata > Actinopteri > Pomacentridae > Amphiprion > Amphiprion ocellaris. Next base: position 18,404,572 of record NC_072768.1, read on the forward strand.
CTTGCTGGTTGAAATGCTCACAACCACTGTTCCCTCTAAACTGCGCGCGTGCGCAATTGCGCACTGCTGACACGGTCTCCACGCACAGAAAATCTGCGCTGCGCACAAAAAAAATTCAACCTAAATTGTAAATAAAATAAACACGTAACAATTCATTCTGTGCTATTTTTCAGTGTGAGTCAGTGAGTGACTGGCTGCTGCAGCTAATGATGCGATTCACATACGTATTTACCATAGACTGTATATAATGGTATTTACGCAGCTAATCAACGTCATTGACAGGCGTCCTTCTGTGCAGCCACCGTTATTGTCATAGATATGAATGAGTAGATAGGACACGCCCCTTTGAGCTGCGGCTACAGCGAGGCTAAGCTAGTGGGGGCAAAGTTTCAGTGCATTCCGTTGATGTAGACAGCATGAAAACGGAAAGAAGAAGTATGCCGGCTCACTGTGCTGCATACAGTTACACACTGCGTCGTACGATTGAGACAAGGAAACTTGGAATGACTTTTCATAGGTAAGAATAGTTTTTGGCTCTTTTTTCATTATGAAATCTTGTTGAGAGCTTCCAGTCTATGAGCTAACTAGTTAGCCACTAGCAAAACACTAAGGCAAGCTAGCAGCTTGACAAGCAAATACCAGACGATTAATAGTAGCTATAGTATAGTTGTACAAGCTGTAGTAGTAATACTAAATGTACAAGCAGCAGTAGTAGTATAAACAGCTGTTAGAGTCGTAGAAGTAGTATCAGCATTTGTAATAGTATTACAAGTTGTAGTAGCAGTGCCAGTATCAGCAGCAGTAGTTACTACCACTACTACTAGTAGTAGTCACATTGCTATTACTACCACCAATACTACCAATAGTAGTTATAAAGCCTAACTCATATATCCAGATTACCATCTATGTTCTTCCTCCAAACCCATTTTATGATTGGGATTACAGTCAGTTCTTTAGGACTGCTCTCAAATAATTGAAATGTTACTAAACAAGGTTATACTTATCAAATTAAATAGCTCTGGTCTCCAGTATATTGGCAAATTCGGTTCTTTGTACTTAATTTATTAGCATGATTTCTTTTTAATATGTTGTGTACAGACTTAATTACTTCTCTGTCTACTTTTCTTACGCCATGCAGGTTTCCCAGAGACTATGGGTTGAGGAGGAACTGGAAGTTTGTCGGCTTAGACCTGGTGTCATTCCATCAGTGTTAAACTTCCCGGCTCATCTTGGAAGAGTACGTGCCAGAAAGACCACGACCAAGCAGCCTTGAGATCTTAGACAGCGTCTCCCTGAGGTGGGTGTCGACGGTGTTCACGGTCAGGTCTGTGGTAATCCCATCAAAAAACAAAACAGAAAAAAAATCTAGATTATAAATCAACCAAAGCACTCTGTGTATAACGCCATAGTATAGGATGTAGTTCAGAAAACATCAAAGTATAGTATGCTTTACTCAAGAATAACATAGTATGGCCTGTAGTTCATAGTACAGCATGTTGGCAAGAAAAAAAACAAAACAAAACATAGATTATTATGTGGTTCAAAAATTGCAAAATGATAGGATGTTGCCTAAAATTGTCATGTATAATATGTGGTTCAAAAAATGTCATAGTGCAGTATATTGTCAAAATAGCATGTAATTCAAGAAAACATCAGAGTATGTCATATAAAAAATGCCATAGAATAATAATTTCATTGCACAAGTAAAAGTATAGTAACTTTTAAAACTGTTCAAATTCTTATATGTTGCTAAAAAAAAAAACTAAAACAAAAAAAAGGTCACAGTAATATGTCAATTAAAAAAACCTATAGTATAGCATGTCGCTCTAAAAACGTCACAGTATAGCCTTTAGTCCACAGCTGTCAGCAGGTGAGGAACAACACAAAAACAGTCCAAACGCTGGTTTCCAGAGGGTTAGACGAGTATTTATTTGAAAGAGGAAGTTTACAACAACATGACGTGAGGGGGTTAAAAGCAAATGTGTTAGTAAAATAAAAATAAATAAACAGAACTAAAAGTGAACTTCATGTTGACATTGATGGGCATTCCAACCAGGAACAAAGTAAAAGATAATCAATACGAAAAAAAAACTCTTCCTGTTCACCTCTTAAAACCCAAAAACACACCGCAGTAGCACCCTAAACTAAAACTACCAATGGGTTCCCTGTTTTCCTTTCTGAACAATTCAAAGGTCCCTCTCTATCTCCCCACACATCCACCAACCACTGGAACACATCTCCAAAGTTCTGCCGGGCCAGCTCAGCTTCCCCTCAGAAGAAGTTCCACCAGATGAAGGAGCCTTTTGAGAGGCAGCTGGCATCGTGATTGGACTGTACTTTGGTCTGTTCCAATCCAGCTTCAGCTCCAGAGACGGCAGGCGGGACGAGTCAACGGAGGCCTGGTGGACGAAGGCATGCAGCTGAGTACAATCCAGAAAACAACAGAGGAGGAGTGCAGTGGCCCAGGGCCAGAACAAACAGAGTATGTCTCTTAGAAAACATCATAGTATAGCCTTTGGTATGAAAAAACACCATCATATACATCGTATATAGTGTACAAATAACAAGTCAAAGGAAAGAGACATACATTGTAGAATTGTAGTAATTGTGGGCTGACTGATTTACTGATTATCAGTATTTTATTTTTTATTGATTTACGGTAATAAATACATTTAAAAATGGTGCTACTTTGGCTCTGAACCTTTATCTGCCTGTGGTCGCTCTGTCTTCTGGAGTGATTTGATTGGTTATACGTCACGAATAAAACCTTTAACTTAACATCTGTAAACAAAACAAAAACGTATCAACAAAGTTTTCTGTTAGAGTTTGTGTTCTTCTAAGTTTAACTCCAAGATTTTAAATACTTTCATTTACTGCAAATGAATATCTACTCTAAATGTCTCACTAATAATCATTATCAGCCTTAAAAACTCATAAAACACCCCTCTATACTCGACCACACTTGGTACAGTCCGGTTCCCCTTCTATAAATCTGCTTGGAATCGTCCACTTCCTGTTTGTCAAAGTGGCCTTCTACCTGGACAGGTTTTGTTGGAGCTCATGCAGCAAACATTTTGGGTAACTGCACTTTAATATGGATGGTTGACACTGAATTAGAGTCTGTTTTAATGAGACTGAGTTAAGATGTGTAGCTCTGTCATTAAATAGTAAATTATTTCTCTGAATTCACAGAGGAAAGTCTGAAATGTTTGCTAGGTTAGCGTCCCACATGTTCTTTGGCTCAGCTAAAGCTAACTCTCTCCAACTTCTAGATCTCTTGAGTTGCTTGTTAAAATATCTTGCTGTAGGTGCTGAAGCTCAGAAAGTCTGAGATGTTTGTTCAAAATAAGCTCATTCTCAAGTCTGATCTGAACTGTCCTCTTTTGTTTGAACTTTCCCTAAACTTAGGAGTTAATGACAGAGCAGCACATCCAGACTCCGTCTCATTTATGTAGAGATTAAACTTCAGTGTCATTCATTGATGTTAAAATGCAGTTTTTCAAATGTTTGTTGCACATGCTCCTGACCAAACCAGTCCAGGTGGAAGACGATGTGAAGAGAAAGCTCCAGAGGATGAATATCACACATTTACGTTGGAAATAAATGTCCTTTAATGAGACATTGTCATGCAAAATTTGGATTTCCTTTTAATGATGTTCAAATCTTTGTTGAGTGTTTTGTTGATGTTTGTTTGTAAATGTTTTCTGACACTCGGCCCCAAAGATTAAAACCTTTTACGGCTCACAAGCTGCAACAATTCACACATTATCAACTATCTTTCTGACTAAACTAAGATAAAAAGTGAAAAACTGCCTGATTCCTGCATCATGAATGTAAATCTTTTTGGTTTTTATGACAGTAAACTGAATATATTTGGGTTTGACATTTTATAAACGAGAACAAGAAATGAATTATTGGAGAAAACAATCAACAGATTAATGGACAAAGAAAATGTGTTTTCCAACATATATGGCTGAATTACTCCAACATTACAAGATACATATAATTCAAGTTCTATTTTATTTATATAATGCCAAATACAGGTCAAATTGTCTCAAGACACTTTATTTTTATATTTTTTGTCATATTCAAAATATGACAAAGTAAGAAATTTAAACCTCTTGACTAATCCAATTTATTATTTGGTTTTTAAGAGACTAATAGACAACTAAAATAACTTTCTCCACTAAAACTAATAAACATGAGGTCAGATAGAAGGAACAGTTTTAAATACTGCAGTCCCACGATGACAAGAATAAAGTTTGTCAACAAAAACTAAATCTGCTGGTGGATTCCATTAAAGTCCTAATAAATGATAATAAAGTGTGATACTAAAGGTTTGTGGTGCTAAAAATGTCAAAGTAAAGATATCAAGTTGAACATCTGGATGGAGGTTGATAAAAGTTGACCTTTCATTTCTCTGGAGCGACTCCATGGATTTTATGGCTGGTGGTTAAAGACCTGCTCTTCTAGTGATCTTCCTTGTAGTCGCTGTAAAAAGTCAGTCCATCCTGACCGACTTCAACACCTCTTCATGACAGCTTGTTCTGCCTCTGACCTGGTGGAAACTCCAGAAACTCGGGAAAACCCATGGAGACTCGAAGAACTCGTGGCGACTCAAAGAACTCGTCAGGCGGGGGAAGGTGTGGTGGGCGGTGGGGGAGTAGAGGGGGGAGGCCGCCACCCACCTCCCCGCCTACTCTCCGCCCTGACTCCACCCAGACTCCGCCTTGGCTCCACCCATGTGGTCACTTCACGAACTACGATGCCAAAGGGACGACGAATTTATTTCTTTTCATCTGATCTGTAGCTCAGTGAGTTAAGGATTTGCCTGTGGAGCTGCAGGTCGCTGGTTCAAGACCAGACCCTTCTTAAGTTTTTATCAAAATCCTGACAAAGACAAAGAAAGAAAATTGCCGGTGGTGGGTCTTGAACCTGCGACCTTCCACTTGGTAGTCTGTCTTCTTATCCCCTGAGCTATTCGCTCAGATACTAATTCTTCTTTTTTTTGCGCATTTGTCATCTACTTTTTGTCGTTTTTCGAGTTTTTTTTTAACTCGAGTCTCGACTCGACCGTTTTTCTCAGGAGGTTGGACTTCACCCTTTGTGCTGGAGGGTGGAACCCTCAGTTCCAAGACTTTCCAAGCCTCCACACCTCCCGAATCCTCAGGACCTGAGCTTTCACACAGTCTGAGGGCTGAAATTTTCTAAGTCCCACAGTAGTTCTCTGTTAGATTGAACTTCTAGACAGTCCAAGGACTGAAATCCTCTAAGTTCCTGAGTAGTTCTCTGTTAGTTTGAACCTTCAGACAGTCTGAGGACTGAAATTTTAAAAGTTTCTCAGTACTTCTCTGTTAGTTTGAACTTTCTGGTTAACAGAAGCCTTAAAACTTGTGACCATGAGTCTTGATTTCACATTTAGACCATCCATCTGAGTTCTTGTCAGACCTTCACCTGTGGGTTTTTTAGAAATCCTCAACAAACTTTGATTCTCTTCACTGAACAGTAAAGTTTGTGGAGATCAGAAGGTAACATTAGTTTGATAAATGCCTTCAACTACTAGTAGACTTTATCTGGAAAGCAGTTTTCTGAAATGAGTTCTTAGTAAATCTGTCCACAATCAAACCAAGAACATAGAAAGAGGAAATGTTTGAAGAAACAACTTGATGTTTTCATTTCAGACTAGAAAACACTTTAATACCTTTATCTCTTTTTGATCGTTTTATTGTCTCTTCTGTTTAATTTGATCTTCTAAAGTCTAACTGGTGTCTTTTCAAATGTATTGTCTTTAGTTTGATTCTTCTTAAACGTTTAGTTTTGCTCTTTTCTCACCTTTTATTCTTTTCTAATGTCTTATTTGATTTCCAAATGTTTTGACTTTTTAATGTTTAATTGTTTTTTCAAATGTTTTATCGGCTTGTTTGAGTTTTTTTCCTTTCCCAATATTTAATGTTTCGATTAAATCTTTAAGGTTTTTCTTTTTAAATGTTTTGCCATCTTTTAATGCTTAATTTTCTTTTTAAATGCTTCATTGTATTTTCTGTTTAATTCCTATTTGAAGTTTTATTGTCTTTAAGATGTAATTTTCTAATGAAACATAAATTTTTTTAATTACATGTTTTGTCTTTTTAAAGGTTTAATAATCTAATTAAATGTTTTGCATTTTTAAAAATGTTTAATATTCTTCTTGTTTAATTGTATTTTTTAAATGTTTAATTATGGAAAATATTTTATCTGTAATTTTTAATATTTGTATTTTAAACATTGTGTTTAATTTCATAATGACATATATTGTATCTTGTTGAATGATCTAATTCAATATTTTGTCTGTTTAATATAATTTAATTGTATTTAATGTTTAACTCTATTAAACCTATTAACCTTTTAAAATGAAATAAACCCTTAAATCACAATGAAAATACTTCTGTTGTCACAATCATGAGTTAGTCAATTATTCAGTTTATCAATTCAACTTTATTTTTTTAGCACCTTTCACACAGATGACAAAATTAAACAAGCAAAGAGAAAAAACTATGCTAAAACTATGAATAAAACTCAAAAACATTTAAAAAAAAAAAAAAAAAAGATTTAACATGGTAATAAAATATGTTGTGTCCAGGGGATGGAGGGAGTTTATTGAAGTCTTCTTGGGCTCACATGGGAAATCATTTAAAATATAAACTTGATATTCAGCCTCAGGAAACTGCAGAGCGACAGAAAAACCAACAATATCTCCTGTTTTCTCCTTTAATGAGTCGACTTTTCTTGTGCTTTCAGACCAAAGAACTACAGACTCTTCACAACCTGCTCAAACTCTTGGTACAGGACCTCACCACATGGGTCAAGAAGGTTTCCGTCTCATTTCTACTCTGAAGATCACCTTCTCCTGCTCAAACTGCTGACAAATGTTTCTGCTGCTCTAAAGTCTGGTCTCCAGAACTTCCTAAAAACTCTCAAAGTCTCTTCTGCTGCAGGTTGCTTTGTAGAACTGTTGCAGAAAACCTCACTAAACCACATGGAGGGGCCTCAAGATAGTCGTCCAAATGAAACCATACAAAAACCAAACTAGCACAACCCAAACGCTAAAGTCTCCTGCAGCCTACCAGAGAACCTCTGAGAACAGAGAATCAGGACAGGAACTCTTACCTTCCGGACAACCAACGTTGGTTCTCAAACAAGAATACAGAATGTGTCTGACCAAAAACCTCTAAAGACTCACTACAGCCAAGATAAAGACACAACTCAGCTGTACCAAATCCACTAATCACTGCACACATTGGCACCATGTGCTAACTGTGGATAAAGAACCACCTTTACCAAGACAACTATCCAGTACAAAGCCCTAAAACACACCAAGAAACACATTAAAGCCTATTTTACTGCTGGAAGCTGCAAGCCAATGCCTAAAGAACAAACTAAAGCAATGAAGCCAAACCCGGTTCAGTGGTGAAGAGAATCAGAGGAAATGTTTGTCTGCAGCCACATAAAGCAGGAAGACACTGAGCTGCTCAGGTGTTCCTGATAACACCAAGCAGCCACCTGGACAGCCAATAGGAACACAGCTTACTGGAAGTCCAGAGGGCGGGGTTAGTGAAGGAAATTTAGTTTAAAGTTGAAGCAGAAAGTTAACAAAGAAAGTTGAAAACCACCTTCTGATACCTGAAATCTCTGAGTTTTCACACAAAGAACACCTGAACATGTCAAACTGGTTTCATAGTAGAACCATCATTGTAAAAACGTCATAGTATGGTGTGTTGCTCAAAAAACATTAGGACCCGGCTGTCAGGGGACAAACATGTAAGAAACATGAGAACAGAGAGAACCCAACCAGTAGGTCACAGTTTATCATCCCCCAGTCATCTCCTGAAGTCCATATGGTGAGAGACATCAGTATCTGGTTGTTAATTTACCAGAGGATGCTTATAATCATGCTGATGTGGTCTGTACTCTACAGTATTTTAGTGACTCAATAAATGCCTAATTTTTTTAATGCTTTTTAGTTTTTAATAAACATTTAACAGCCTATATGTAATCAATAAATGGCCTTTGCCTATCTTAAGAAAAATTCACTCAGAACTCTGATATGTTAACAGTACTAAATAAATCAATAAATACATGCATACACACAAAAATAAGTTAATATATTAACTGTGTTAAGATAAGATTTAGATTTTTAAAAAAGTTGTTTATGTTTTTACAGAATCCAGTATTGCTCACTGGTTGGTCATTACATTTTGTTAGTTTGATTTCACTGTTTAAAATGATGCCACCTCTTTTCAGACAGAACCTGTGATAATAAAACAATACAAAATTTTTAGTTCCGTGTTAATAAAGCACTTAAAGCTTTAAGTATGGCTAAATGCTTTTTTCAGAATTAAATATATCACTCCTTAGGTGGTAGTGGTCCCAAGTTCAGTAAAGTTGGAAAGATATTCACAGATTCGGACTTCCAGCATCAATAACTCGTTAGATATAGGTTGTCAAAACATAAACGGTGCCTCTTTCCCATTGTTGCAAGGCAGACAATGTGCTACAAGCCCAGTTTTATCAAAAGTAGCTGTCTTTCAAGCTACAGGAATAACATTGGTGTCTATGGAGTGAACAGGGTCCGTCTGCAATTTGTAAAACCACTGCAACAGTAAAGAGAGACAAATATTCAATAACTTCACTCTTATACATTGTAGTGTCACTAAAATCACTGCAGCCTTCAACTGGCTCCTGTTGACAAAGTGTTTTAACAGAAATGTAAATGCTGTAATATGATTCTTTTAATGAACCATGTAACTTGAATGGATGTGATGCTGGTGTGACCACAGTGCACACGTCTGATGTTGCTCACAGTGGTCCAAGGGACGCTCAGGGGGTTTGTGTGTTTGCTCAGTCTCAGGAAAAATTACAGGGGACATTGGTGACAACTGAAATAAGTTTTTAATGATCGACTTGTTAATATACAGAAAATTATTTTAACTCATTATCACAACTATGTTGAGGATAGTTTAATGTTTGGTCATTTCTCAGGCAAAATACCAAAAATTCAGTTGGGACAGCTTTTATTCTGGTTTTAAATGTGAATACTTTCTGTTTCTTTTGATAATGAATTCATATTTTTGGGTTTCTGACTTTGGGTTGGATAAAGAAAGACCTCTGAAGATGTCACTATTGAGTCTGAGAAGCTGTGAAGGACATTATTCACTATTTTCTGATAACTTTTAGACTAAACTGATGAAGGGACAAAACAATTCAATTCAATTCAATTTTATTTATATAGCACCAATTACAGTCAAATTGTCTCGAGACGCTTTACAGAACCCATATGCCTGACCCCCAGTGCAAGCCAAAAGGCGACAGTGGCAAGGAAAACACCCTTTTAACAGGGAAAAAAACCTCGAGCAGAACCCGGCTCTAATGTGGGGGGACCCATCTGCTGCTGGCCGGGCGGGTTGAGAAGGACAGAAGACTACTTGATGAAAATAAACATTAATTAAAATCTTACGTGTAGACATACAGTATCTAACCTGTGACAAGCGACTGGGAGTCTCACAAACCAAAAACAGCTGGAGACCATTGATTCAAACTGAATTAAAATGAGACAATTACATCACTTTAATAGAATATGACAAAGAAGAGCAAATCATAAGCCGCTCTTGAGCTGTCATGTATTACTTTTGTCATTTCTTTGCCGTGGTTACTTATGAAAGCTAGTTGAATGGTAACATTAATATCAGCTTAAAATGGATCTTAATGTGGTGTCAGTGCCACAGAAGATCCGGCCGGAGCAGACAGGGCTTTGGAGAGTCGAAGCCTAATGGAGTTTTAATAGATAAATGTTGGCAGGATGTATCTCAGGCTCCTCAATAACAGCAGGATGTAGAAATCCAGACAATGGTTTTTAAATGGTGATGGATGGCGGCAATTGGTTTCATATGTGCAGATGGGAAGAGCGTTGGTTACTGGCATACAGGAAGGAGGAGGACACAGATGGATCGAGTGTAGAAAAGATGGCAGCGTGAAGGAGCAGCCTGACGAGCTGAAACCTGCAGGTTGATTGGCAGAGGAAGATGAGGGACGGGTGAAAGTAGCAGCCAGAGCTTATTAGGAAAGCTCAAAGGGACCCTGACAATGTGGTAACAAACTTCTTGGCTGCCGGCGTCTTTGCTGAAGGCCGGCAGCTGCAGGTGTCTGATTTGAAGCGAGGTGTTGCTTTAATGATGCTTCTGTGCTGGCTAGTTTTGGAGCCTGAAAAGGTCACTGCCTCAAGGCTGGACACATCTCCTCATGGTGTATTGATTGACTTTATAAAAAGCAAACATTCAGTCATTCGAAGGCTTATGAAGTATTGAAATAGACAAAAGGCAGTGAAAGGTCATCGGTGGAGTAAAGAACACCACTGAATACCTCAATAACATACAGATTTTCTCTTTAACCTCTAATAAGTTAATCAACAAGATCAAACTTTTTCCCTCTCTCTACCTCAGCGAGTCAATAAAATAAATGAAAACTTAATCTATATTTCCTCTTCCACTGACTGTTTGCTAAATCCCTGTAGTCCAGTCATAGTTTAGTTACGTCATCTTGGATTTCTCTGCATGATAAAGCTGAGTCTAAATAGCAATACTCATCATATAGGGAGGAGGATGGCTTCTTTTTTTATGGCCTTTACCAAAACCAAAGGCTTCAGAGAAAAAGAAATAAACTGAGCGTTTAATGTCTGTCTAGCTAACAGACTGTCTACTTTAAGAACCTAACCATTTACAAATCAAAGGCTTTAGATTTGTAAACTATAACAGTTTGTGAGACAGGTTACATTGACAAAAATGATTAAAAAGTAGCATATTCAGTGTGTTCTGTGTAGGAGCTGATCCTGGATGTTAGTATATTATAATATAGGTAACATTAACAGCTCTCTCCTGCTCTCTTTTGGATTTGGGAAAGTTTGCACTTCAGGACACCTAGTCAAAAATAATATTGCTTTACACTGAGACGTAATAGTTCAAAAACACACAACTAGCATATAAGCCCAGCATCCAGACAGAGTCCTGTTAATATATATGTAAAGATCTTCCCAAATTAGTTTTTCAGTCCTTTAATATTGGGTTTTACCAAAATGGTGAATAAATCTGGATGTGGAAATTGCAGCTCACTACCTGACAGACCTTATTTTTATGAGCTGCTTTGATCCAACTAGTGGAGGTTCAGCGCAATTAACTGGTTAGCTTAATGATGCTAAATGATTGATAAGATCTGAATGGAAGTTTAAGTGGAGAGTGCAGCGTTTGAAATTTACCCAATGAGTAGCAAAACATGGAAGAAGTATCACTCCCATCGAGCTGAAATAAAATAAGTTTTAAACTGTCAAAACAGATTGTGTGGCATCTGATAACTTGGAAGTACAGAAAAACAGAGACCACTCTGATTGTACAGTGGTGTTACACAGTCAGACTTCTTCCTTACTAAAGACTTTTGGCTCTGCCCAAACATCGGCTTGCAGAAAACACACAAACCCGACAACGAACAAGTGTTTTTTTGGCTTGCCCCCATTTTGCACAGAATTAATTTTAATTAGTGACACCAGATACGACCTGCCACTGTCTCTTGTAATTTTAACCAGTGAACATGATGGTTAAACTGATGAAAAGTGCTGCTAGCTGAACGTTTTGCATGCCGCTCTTCGCTATTCAAAAAGAGTTCATGTCAAGGCAAAGCAAATCTGTGTGTTTTGCCAGTCCAGGTGTGAGAAGTCAGCTGTGTCCAAATAACTTTTCATGCACAAGCTAATTTTCACTGGCATGTGAGCTCAGACTGGCTGTCGCAAAGCAGATAAATGCTGCAACTCTCCGAGGCCAAGATGGAAAAAATAGAGAAGAGTACAAAAAAGAAACAAGCAGCTCTTTTAGCAGATATAAATCTTTTAACTCTCCTTCACCAAAATATTGTTTCCTTGTCTGCAAAAAATCCAAAAATTCAGCAAAAAAAAAATTCCCCACAGTTCTGAAAATTTGCAAAACTTTCAGGAAGAAAACTCAAATAATTCCTTAAAAATTTCCCTTAAAAGTTTTATTTTTAAAAAAATCCCCCAAATTTGGAAAGAAAATTCTTGTAAATATTTTCAAAAAATGAGTAAAAATCTTCCAAAAAAATCCTAAAAATATCTAAAGTGATTACATATATATCAGTAAAAATTCTAATATTTTCTTTAAGAACATTCACAAAAAATGTTTTTGTGAATGTTCTTAAAAAACATTTTTAACATTTCTTTTTTTCCACCAAAAAATATTCAAAGATTTCCCACAAATGTTAAAAATGTGGACATCAGAAGTTTCACTGTGAAAAATTTCTTTCTCCACATTTTCAAACTTTAAAATGGGTCAATTTTGACCCACAGGACAACACGAGGGTTAAATTAATCCCGGACTGGACCCCTGGTAGCGAATCCAATGGTCTGCTCAGGTAAGGTGGATCTTGCAGGTGTCCTTATAATTCACTCTAAACTGCACTCTACATGGATCATTTCTCTGGTGAGCAAGCTGATGCTTTATATGTGGAACATGTGGCTTTAAGATAGTATAATGTATATCACTATGTGCATATACAAGACCCTTTTTACAAGAATTCTGCCTTTTATTCTAATTTCATTTCTAAATCTGACAGCTGGACACAATGTGTTTCCACTGACTGATGGAGCTGATGATCATTAGCTACCTAACCAGTTAAAATATGCAGACCACAGTTGTCAATTCAGTTGACAAAATGAAAGGTTGCCAAAAAATTAGTAAAACAGGACATGGATAAATGATTAAATGTGTTCACCAGGAACCTAGAAGACAGGAAAACTCAGGAGTTGACAAAATTAAAGCAGCTAGAGACAAACGGGGGATTAAAGTAGAATGCTTTTTAAAAGCAGCATTTTAAAAAATACATAGTTTAGACTCTAATAACCTCAAACTAACTTTTGTCTGTTTCAGGCTGCCGTAGCAACTTGGTTTTGGTGTTTTTTTTTCAAAGAGGACTTGACACAAATGGATTTAAACACACTGGAAAAGATAAAACTTTATTTCTCCCTGTCGTGACAATACAAAGTCAACAAGTGCAAGAACAATCCAACTGAAAACGGTACTGAACATTCTATCTAGTAGGAAATACATAGACAGAACGTGGTGCACATTATCATCATCACCACCACACCCAAAAAGTGAGGTATCAACCACTACAAAGCTTCTGTGTACAGGTGGGTATTCAACTGTAAGGCAACTGTTACCATGACAACCTGGAGAGACTGAAACAGATGTGTGCTTCCTTCTTCCCATCCTCCTGTTATTTTATTTTTTTTATTTTTTATTTTTTTTAACATTTTTTGTAATATGGGAAGAGGGTTGAGCTGATACGATTTACAGTACCACATCACATCAGGCCAGAGTCGACTGTTTTCAACAAAACAGAAAACATCACAAAACCAAGTTGTAACATTAAAAAAAATAAAAAATAACAGAACAAAACAGGGGAAAGACTCCTCATTTGTCCACGAGGGAATCCATAGCTGACCCTGCTACTACTCATGAAAGGCAAACTGAAGCTTTTAGAATTCCCTGGGTGTGACTACTGTAATACATTATTGGTGATAAGAACAAACCTCTTTTGCCTTATTACAGGTCAAAACACACAACACGGAGCCCTGGAAGGCAACATATTCTTTAATGCATCAGATTTTTCCCCACTTATCCAGCATTGAGGACTAATTAAATGTCCTTTGTCCTGCTGCACCTGTTAAAAATCTCTCCTCCTGTTTGCTGCTGCTGTTCACACTGTGGGAATAGGGAGGCAGCTAGCCGGGAGAGAGAGAGAGAGATAGAGAGACAGTAATTCTGAACCACTGCTGATCTCTGGGCCAATTATTTCACTTGGACACATCCCGTTTCTCTGCCCCTGAAAGCGATGGCACAAGTCTGCTGGAGCGCACACGCAATTAAACTTTAGCTATTGAAATGGGAATTAACTTGCGCTAACAACTCAGTAAATTTGAATATTATTGCTGATAACTGGGGACGACGCTGGCAGGCCCCTTCACAGCACTCGAATGCAGCTCCGTTAGGTTCCACTTAAACTTCATGAAGCAGAGAAGTGAAAGATGAAGGCAAGATTCAAGTTCCACGGCTGCCTCCCGTTAGCTTTTCATCCGACTAGGGATCCTGTGAACGTGCAGGATCAACAGCTGTCAGGTTACCAGCTGCAGGTGGAGGACTGGGGCTCCCTCCTCCTGCTGTAACTCACACCTCCTCGCTCATGTAAAAGCTGCAACTGACAGCTGCTTTTCCCCAAAAAGAAACAACAGCAATTTATGGACTACTGACAACATAAGTCAGAAGCTAATTCAGCTGTGAGGGTAAACACTTTCCTTCATTGTAGAGCTGAAACTGTTTATGTATTAGTAGACTGATAACAACTCTGCAGCTATTCCAATAGATGGATTGTTCATTCGTTTATCAAGCAAAAATGCCAAACTGGTCTATAGTTTCAGCTCCTCTGATGTGATGATTTGCTGCTTTTCTTTGTCCAAGTGATAGTTTCTTTAAATATCTGAATGAGGATTGTTGGTTTAAATACAAAAGACAACAACAACGTCAAACTACTGGAGGTATTTTTCAACAATTTACTGAGTAAATAACTAAATAATGAAATGAATCTTTAGTTGTGGCACGAGATCATTTCATTTTCATAATTTATTCGCTGTTTCAGTTTGTTGTTAAACCAAAATGCCACATAATCACTGCTTACAAAATCTCAATTTTTGGGCTGTTGGTTAAATAAAACAACATTCAAACACATGACCTTGGGCTGCTGGAAATTATAATGGGCAGCATTCACCCAACTGAGAGTGGAAGTAATGATTAGCTGCAGCCATAAACTAAGAACTCTCCTTCACACACTGATCATTATTGAACCCTTTTTCTCTTACAAAGCTGACACAGAAATCTTTGGAGGTCTTTTTGAGATGAGTTCATCATCCAGAAATGTCCTTTTCATTGACTTCACCTTCTTATTAACTGCAAACTGAGCCGAAACGTCCACGATACACCTCAGTGATTACACACTGCTCATCTGGCCGTCCCCTCTGACTTCTACATACAGTACCATGTCATCCCTCTGATTTAGCTACTGTACATTATTGCTGACAGTGAGGGGGGTTAATGGATTTATTTTTTTTTCATTTTCTATTATGGCTAATCGCTTACAATTGTCTATTACCAATGTGGGATATAGAACTTATAAAGAACTAGCATCATGTTGCTAATTAAGCTGATTCAGGCAGCTCCATTACTGAGGAAATTCAGAGGAGCCGCTGGAAATACGGAGGAAACTGTCATGAACTAACTGTATAAGTCTGGATATCAGAAGGGTTCGTAAGTTTATGTTAACTTGTGAAGGTATCCTTGATCCTCATCAATGTTTTGGGTGAAGAGAGAGAAATCTTGATGACCTCATGTCAAACCTTTCGACCTACAGCAGTGACACTGTATGTCCTCGTCAGACACAATATAGAGAAATCACTTGTTTCGCCGAAGGAGATCCTAAAACATTTCATACAAGATACTGTTTTCCAACATGGCTGCACAGACCTTTTTGTCTGGTTTCAGCAGGTAACAAAAACATTCTACTCTAAGTGAGATGCTCAGCATCAACCTAAGCCGTTACATGTTCAGAAAGTTAGCCACTCATATATTTCTCTGACTAGTTCACATAAATAAATCACCAAATAGATAACCCACAACTGTGTCTAACTGCTACTGAACACAAAGTGACACAGCAGTGTAATAAACATTTTATATCTAGAAAGATGAGCTTTTTTTTTTTGCCTTTTTTTTTCATTTTAAACACGCAAGCCTTCTCACTTGCGAGTACAGTTTATCCAGTTCATCTGAGATTATTGTGGGATACACCAGGCCTGAACAGCCGTTTCATGGGATCACTAAACCCTGTGAGCAGTTGAATTTATCTGTCTCTCCTCTGCTGTGGCGGCAGCAGTGCAATCCTCTTTGTGTCCTCGCAGCCTTTGTTCAGCTGTTTCTAATTGCCATATAGGCTTGCTTCTGTCAGTCCAGGGGTGTTTTGTGCTCATTAGAAAGGGGCAGTAGTCACTTCTAACTACTACAGTATGGCTAACCCACCAGCGGTGTTGTGTCTGTGGTCCAGAGAAGGGCGACTGTGGGACATCTCCTCTGTACCATGTAAGGAAACCAGGTGTTGCTACTCTTCTGTTGGTCCACTCACAGCATCATTCTGCCCAGGAGAAACAAATAAAAAAAGACTGAGCGTTAAAGTTCATTCTTGATCATAGAAATGAAAGACATTTTTACAATTTTTCAGAAGCTTTTAATCCAATGTGGGAATTTTTATGAGGAGTGGTTGATTTGTCATAAAGATGATTTAGTTGTAATCAGGGAACCTCAGTATGGATTTTCTGTCATGCAGTATCTGTCGTTGTACTGTGCATGTAACCAATGTCTCTCACAGGATGACCTCTGTCGTCAGATGATGTAACCGGCTCTGGTTTGGTTCATAAAACGTTTCTGGTTTTCATTAGACCGGTGAAACAGGAAGACTCAAGAGACTGAATGAACAACAGAAGCCAACAACACAGCAGTCTGTGATCTAGAGGTCATCTCAGGTATAAAATGTTGGACTCTTTTCCCTATGAGTTTCAAGAAGTGGATTTATACTTATTTCCTCTGATTTTTACATTGCATATACACATTTGGTATATTATTATCTGCATGTCCCCCTTTTTTTTACTAAACAATAGTTTGTTGATGTTCCTTGTCAAGCCACACACAGTCTGGGATATATATATATATATATATATATATATATATATATATATATATATATATATATATATATATATATATATATATATATATATATATATATATATATATATATATATATATATATATATATATATATATGCACACACTACCAGGTTCATTCACCAATGGGACCTGTTCACTGTTCAGTTATGTATGTAGACATTAAACTGCATGACTGGTTGGAGCCAATCCGTATTTACGACGGCTTCTCTTGATACCAAACCATTTGCCTGATGAAGATCTGGCACTGAAATGTCACGGACAAATGCACTTTTGCAAGTTGGACAGTGTATGGGAGACTTTTTGAAATGCTTGTCCTTGTTCTACACACCTGTCTTGAGAAAATACCATGCCTTTATTGAAGGTCCTATTTTCACCTCCTACACCAGCAACAAAACATTCTGTAGCCCTCTGAGTAATGGATATACAGAGCATAAAACGTTTCCAACCAATTTGTTACTTGTGAATCAAATCCCAGTAAGAAAATGTGATTTAATAGCATACTTCTCAAGCTGTGTGGTTTCTAAAATGCATTTCATGACCAGAGCTGACAAAACTCAGACCCAGTGGGGTATCAGACATATTGACACAGAGACTCAAAAGTGAGTAAAAGCCTGGTTTCTTAAGTCACAGTGGAATCGTGAAAACCTCTACTGTGACCAATACAGTTACAGCACTGACTGGAAAGGTGAGTTGATGGATGGACTGATGAGGTCATTCACATGGACCACTAGAATCCATCTGTAACCAGAGACAGATGTATGATTTCACATCCATATAGGACCACCAATATCCATCCATCCATCCATCCGTCCGTCCATCCATCCATCCATCCATCCATCCATCCATCCATCCATCCATCCATCAGCTACAGTATACCTCCTTTATCCTTTAGAGGGTCATGGGGAGCTGGAGCCTTTCTCAGCTGATGTCATCTGTTACTATGTGAATAAATTTCCATACATGTGATAACAATGTAGCTATCTCCATGACAACTGCCATACTCCATCTACTGATAAAGGCCATGAGATATGGTTTAAATCTCTAGAAAAACAAGCAAATGAAGAAAATATGTGGTAGGATCACATACATAGTTTTTTTTTAAAGCTCTCATACAAATGGATCACACGATGAAAGCAGTTAAGAAATGGAGGATATGTTGTTGCTTTATCCTCTCCAAAAAGCCATTTTATAGCCTGGAGTTCACGTCTGCGCCATCAAATTCCACTTAGTTGCCACAGAAGTTGTTTGGGAAAAAAATCGCTTGGAATTTACTGAACAGCACAGACATGCTTTTAGCTTCATGGCTGAAAATGGTCTCAGATTACGATGTGTGTGCTCTGTGCTTCGTGTTCCACGCTGATCTTTATATAACAACACATTGGCTCGAAAATCAGTTCAAGGCCCAGAAACACAAAAACTAATAAAATGGGGCAGCTTTGCTTTTCAAAAAGCAATCAGATTTACAGGAATATTTTACAAGTCTGTAATTCTTGTAAAGACTTTAAGCCCACCCTGGCTCTATGAATCACATCCACCGAGCCCACTTCTGCTGCCCAAAATAATATAACTATAGTGTAATGGGAAAATAAAAGTTTCCACTTTCCTCACCTTACTGATGTTTTACCTTGCGTTCTTGGAAGGACACAGGAATGTTTTTTGTTGTTTTTTTTTTTATCAGCAAAGTGACACACGGGGCTTTTAGGACTTGAAGGGTATTCTATTGCACTCTAGATAGAATGACTAAAATACAAAGTAAATGCGTGACAACACATCTAATAAAAGATCACAAACTATGCACAAAAATAGGCATAAAAAATTGCAACAACCTCACTTGCTTTGGGCGATGCCAGAAGTCATTCTGCAACTTTCAAAGAGGTAAACCTGTTCTCCTGTTTTCTCCCTTTGGCAGAGCTCTGTGTCTGGCTGCCTTTGTAGCATCTATGATGTTAATTAACTCACACCACATGGACGGTGTTGGCTTAATTGGACAAGGTCTTGGCATGCCGCTCTGTGGACAGACAGGCCAGGAATAATTTCATAATGTACAATTCTATTATTACCATAGAAAACCAGCCAGCGAGTTCAAAGATGGATGTAAATACGCAGGAGACAGAGCTAGGCTTTGATCATGTACTGACACAAAAAAACAGGGGAAAAAAAATTGCAAAATGCTTTTTTCAGCCCACCTGAGTTGAGAAAAGTATAGCAGCTCTGCAGACAGTTGAGCAGGAGTTTAAGTGCTGGCATTAGAGACGGCTGCCTATGACCAAAGTGATGTACCAGACAGACTGTGATAGAGTCTGAATCCACCAGACTGGGTGTTAACGCTGAGTCACTGAAGGCTGACTGTAAAGAGGCAGTGTTACGACGGCGGGTGAGTCAGGTATATGCTGAATGTGGTGACAGATGCCACTTCACATGGACCAGTCTACCCAATGGCGGCGCTCAGCTGGCCCAGTAAGCTGCCACCCTTGAGTGAGTGGGTGGACACTGGCACCAGGGGCTGCTAGAGATCGGTGCCAAGGGATTTATCAAACGTCAAGAGACTCTGTGACATGTTCTGGTTGATCTGCAGTGGTGTCATTTGATGTTGCCCAACATCTAAATTCTCACACTTTTATCTATGACACTTCTGGCAGATGCTCAGCATGCATTAAACCAGTGTCGAGTCACGCATTTCTAATTCTGCCACCAAGCATGAGCAAAGGAGCAGGTTTTCTGTTTTCAATCTTGATTGCACAGCTATTTTTGCACAGTAAGTCATGATCAGCACTGACTAAAGACAAACTAAATTTCTTTAAACTATGCAGCGAAGCCAGACTGAGATGACAGCAGCGGATCAGATTTATTTTAGTTCTGAGAGGGAGAGTGTCGGAGCGGGCACACTACACAAGGAATACAAAATAGGTGATGATATAGAAGACTCTCACTGCTAGATCTTTTAAATTTTCCCTGTAGTGTCAGGACGCCCAGATTAAGAAGATGCTTCTCAGTACCGCTAATTGCAAGAGGTGGACGAGGTGTGGGCACAAACTGGGAACATGGCCAAAACTTTAATGCCCTAATAGCCATGGGTGGATAACAGGCTGGGCTGTAGAGCTGCTGAGAACTTTTTGGCAACAGAGCAAGAACTTCCAGGAACAGCTGAGATCAGTGCTGTTTGAAGGCTGGCATGAGAATCCCGCAAAGACGAGTGATGCTAAAATGTTTTTATTCTTGTGATACTATAGTATCTTATTGAAGAGGTTCCCAGTAGTTGTTGTACCACCACAGCTCGGTCAGATGAGCTTGTGTTCTTTCATTTTCACCACCCCTCGTCTGCCAGATGCAATAATTTAAATGGATTTTAAACTGGGTATTTAAAAGGAATAGTCTGACATTTTGCTGAGAGTTAGATGAGAAAATCAATCCCACTGATCGATAGTTCATCCGGTGTTTCTCCTGGCTCAGAATGGGCCTCAGAAAGGTGACTATGCATGACAGTAAGCATAACAGCTCCATGTATAGTAAAGGAAGTGAGTCTGTGTGACCTTATTTGGCAGAAATCAATGCAAAAACAACTGAAACAGCCAGTTAGCTTATCTGAGCATAAAGACTAGAAACAGGAGGCCTGGCTTACCTCTGCCCAAATTATATACAAGTAGATATTTCAAGACTGTGATCCCGGAATTGTTGCTTCAGCTTAGGTGCCCTTCTTTAAAAGTAAGTTTAATCAGGTTTTAGTGGCCTCTGTTTCAAAGCCACAGAAGAGATTTGCCTTCTGTGCTCACTTTCAAACAACTGCGCAATTGTTGCTCTGGTGTTACAACAAAGTGGATTTTAGATCTGTCCTGTTGAGTCATCATAGCTGGTATATTATTGGTTACCACGACAATAAATATAGTGAAGATTAAGCTTAGACCAATCCTATTTGTGTGTTTATTTTCTCCCAAACACATATATTGGACATTTTTTTTCCAAACTCATTATTTAAGCTTTTCAAATTAGCTGAGAAAATGCCCAACATTTGAACTGCAAAATAACCTCTTACAGTACAAATAAATCTAGTTGGGAATCCCTGCATTAGAAGGCTCGGGTCTTTATTCTTTGACATTTTACTAGATTTACAAGCCTGTGCAGATCAATCAAACTAGCAGCAATGACTGCAGAGAAAGATGCACCCAGGCCAGGAATCACGCCATGTATTAATACAGGAAAAGACTGACTTTCAGACAGTAGCTTTTGAAATATTGTCTTTTTATCTATCATTGACGGGGTTGTAAGTGCCACATTACCCTGTGAGTAAACTCCCATCTGCTGGCAATTTCCTGCTCGCAGTGTGCACAGTGCATCCTTCTTGTCAAGTGAAGATAAACCACAATATCTGACTTGGCAGACCCGTTGTTTCGCTCTCGCCTGATTCGTACATCATTTGGTGAAGAATGAGACGGTTAAGGTTCCTTTATCTGTTCAAACTGAAGTGAATATGTGAATAAGAGGTTTTAATAAAGGGTATCCACAGAGAGAAAATAATAACAGTTTCTCAGGCCGCCCACACTGAACCCCCAGCAGATCTGCAGCAGTACATACAGTACCAGCCTGCTCACGTAGCGATATGGTAAGATATGGTAAGCAGTAATCCCACATGCTGAACACCGAGCTGCACTTTCTCTGTATATGTGGAGAAATTATTTGATACTCTCGACTCGCTTTCATGATTACTCTGCTGCAATGGTAACCATTTGTGGTGGATTCCTAAGCTGCTGTGTGATCGGGTTGTTTTTAGATGCTGCCACGCCAGTTGTGGGACTTGACCCCATCTCTGTTTGTTTACATTTGGCCTGCAGATGTTCAACTAAGTGGACCCAGTTTTCTGAGCCATTACCCTGCATCCTCTCTGGGGATGAAGATCTGTGGCCCCGCAAATAAAACTCGGGCCATCTGATGAGACACTGTGTAGGCAACATCAACTGTTGTATACGTACAGTATCACACATTTTGGTTGTTTAGCACATTTATGAAAAAGTAGAAGCATTATCTGAATTCTGAGAAGTGCTCCGCTGTGTGAAACTGCTAAACAGGCTATTCTAATCGTGCCCCAGAAACTGCTCGCGGCTGAATTTAGTTCCCAGCACCTGTCACTTTTTTTTACTGATGTGAGTGATTATACATGAGCCTTTTTAGCTCTTGGTAAATGGTGTCCTGTTTATTAAAAAGCGGTCACACCTTTATTTAGAAAAGCAGTTGCACATGGTAATACTACACCACTATCTGCCTGGAAGCAGTTCCCATTACTCATCATCAGCATGAATTACCATGAATTTAGCATGTTCTCGTTTTCCAGGCCCACTTAGACAATGAGCATTTTGCTGCAGATTCAAGCACCTTTTAATAGACATCTTCTGGCTCAAAGCTGGCATCCTGCCAGCAGAGGTCAACCGAGCCAGTCTAGGATTGATGAGTCCTATCATACCAAACTGACTTCACGTCTAATGAGGAGGCTCCGTGGATATGTCCAGTCTTAGTTAACCATATTTCCACCAGCAGAGCAGCTCCAGGATCCCTTTGCAGCATCCCAGCTATTCTATCTATGGCTCTCACAGTCCACACTGCTTCTCACAGCCATTTGTCAAATCTCTGCCCACATTAAATTATCATGACCCCAGAGAGATGTCTACCTCTAGGAAGACACTGAGCTCCAGTCAGACAGATAGGGTGCACAGTGTCTGAGACAGAGAACTGAATGAAAAATTGACTGCATGAAAATGTTAGTTTGTTCAGGCTCTGCTGTGTGATTGTGTAGCTATATTATGAAAGTTTGAACAATGTCTGGCAAAAGAAGAGAAGCTCCTTGCGGCAACAGTGTGTTATTGTACGCTCCTGGCATCGTAAATCATCTCCTATGTTTTAACAACAGTCACATGCAGCCTAACGCACCTCCTGCGACTGCTCTCAAAGGTAATAAAAAGATAAACTGAAAGGATAGCAGATGGTGTTTTGCCACAGAAACTCCATGAATGGTTTCCAATGTGACTCAGAGTCGGCTCATTCAGGTTGAGTTAGGCGCCTCAGGCGGCCAGTGGAGCCTTCACATTATCCTGTACTTTTCTATTCATTAATAATGACAGCTCCCTAATGAGCCGGTCAGACTTAAAACCAAGAAATTTCTTCAACCCAAAAATTCTCTTTTATAAAGAAGTAGAAGTAGAGACAGAGTGCAGCTATTTTCAGATGAAAGCAAAACACAGATCAGATGTTTTGCAGAAAATTATCCATTGGTGGCAGAAGGGTAGATTTTTAAAATAATAAAGTCTGTAATCCAGACTGCTGCGTTGATTTTGAAGGAAACAGTTATAATGTCGCTGATTGGCTGTAATCACGTGTGTGTGCTGCATCTATCGTGATGTTTGCATGGAGCTCTTAACGAGGAATTCAAGGAAGCAGGGAGCCTGATGTTTGAGCTTCCTCACTGTTGGCTTGGGGAAAGTATGCTAAAAATGCTCTAATTTGTCCTCCTAGATGGTTTCCCTGCCTTGTTACATTCTATGTAACAAAACAGAGTAGAAAGAAAAATACAAAGACAAGAAAATGAGATCCAAAGAGAAACTGTGCAAAAAAGAAACTATGTAAAACAACATTTCTTAGAGGGACCGCGGAATGTGGACTCCAAGAATCTATTTCATTCATTGTTTTTCTGAACAACAGCAACAGAGTCTGTATTGGAAATATGCTTATCAGAGCACAACAAATCTTATTGTGCAATAGTCAGCACAAGTCTGTGTAACTCATCCTACTGTATGGCTGTCGCCTTTGAAGGCTTCAGTTGTTTTCTTGTGTTTTTGTTTTGTGTTTCTGAACTATAAAAGAAAGTGAACAGATATAAACAAACTGGTGTGCATTTTTTTTTTGACTGGAAACATAATTTTACCAATTATAGAAATTCTGTAGCCATCACTGTGATGTTGTAGCTTCAGCTGGGTACCTAAATGTGCGTTGGAGGTAAAATTAATAGAGGCTCTGAAATAAACATAGTACTCTTAACTAAATTAAGGTAATTAGAGGAGTAGCGCAGCATGTTTTAATAAATTAAACATTTATACATGTTTTGAGGCTCACAGTGGCCTGCATCTCACTGTGTGCGCTCTTCACTTATAAATTGCTTTGTTAAATTAACCAAAAAAACAAAACAACACAAACATGTTCAGAATAACTTCACTGGTCATTGCAGTGCTATGCTGTTACTGCTTTTAAGTAGGGCAACAATTAGTGGAACAAAGACTACACAAAAGATGCATTTTTTAAAAATGTTACTGAACAGTATTGTTATATCAGGTCCAATTATTATTATTATGTTTATGGACTTGATACACATTCATAGTAAAAATAATCATCTTGATGTCAAAATGTATTTAAATTTAATAAAAATTTCAACAAAAAACATTGCTGACATGTCTTTGTTCAATAATGTTGTACATGTATTTGCTTAAAAGAGAGGTTTTCAAACAATCCTTTAGAGTTAATACTTGTGGTGTCTAACCAGTCAGATTTAGGTGTGGGCGGGACATTGCTCAAGTCCACAGAGTGACTACAGGTGGCTGCATCTGAGTCAAAGCAGTGGATTTTTAATCCATCCATCCATTATCTATACACCGCTTAAAACTTATTAGGGGGCTGGAGCCTATTCCAGCTGATTTAGGGTGAAGGCAGGTTACACCCTGGACAGGTCACCAGTCTGTCACAGGACTACATATAGAGACAAACAAGCACACTTACATTCACACCTACAGACAGTTTAGAGTTATCAATTAACCTCAGCATGTTGGAGGAAGCCGGAGAACCAGAAGAAGACCCACACATGCACAGGGAGAACATGCAAACTCCATGCAGAAAGATCCTTCTAGCTGCAAGGCGAAAGTGCTAATCACCAAGCTACTTTGCAGTTCGTGGATTTTTAATATTTCACTTTAAAAAACCCCCAACAAACTATACTGATAGTCTGAAAATCATAGAATTTGATCTGGTAATTGGCTGGCCTGATAATCAGTTGGCTTCTAATTGCAATATTTACTTAATACTATACATTATATACTGGCACTTCCTTATTTGTGCAGTTCTATAGTCGACATCTGTGCCAAACTGCAGGTTGGCAGTTTTCATGTGTCAGGCAGCGACTCACCATGCGGTGGAGGTGTTGTAGGGCAGGAGTGTGGGGCTGTGGCTCTCCCCTCGGAGGCTGTGTCGGGGCTGGTAGTGGCTGGGAACCATGGGCTGGGCCTGGGCCTGGGCCTGGGCCTGGGCCTCGCTCTCCTCTGGCATGGACCTGTGCCACTGACTCCGAGCCTTCTTCAGCCAGCGTCCTCCCAAGCCCCATTTCTCCAGGTAGATCCGGCACAGCTCATAATTTATGGCTGAGTAGTAGAGGAAGTCCAGGGCCAGCAGCACCATGACGAAGAAGCCATAGATCCATACCCCGACTAGGGCCGTATAATTACTGCAGGGGAGACAGACTGGGAGTATTAACTCAGAGTAATCTGGGAAAGATGATGATAAACACTCTTCACATGCTCAGTGCTACCACCCAGATACCCTCAAGCTGGGCCCCTAAATCCCAAAAGCTACGATGCTGCTGCCAGGTGTGACTGTTTGCTGTTCATGTGGCAAGACCAAGACGTTCATCAAATCCTCCCTTGATAAATACTAGTAGTATAAATAAATATATAAAAATCCCCCATCTGTTCCATTTGCTGCTGCTTAAACTCTCCTTCCTAAATTGGACAAAGAATTTCATTAGCACAAGGGACTTTTTAATCCATCTCATTCTGGCTCCTGCATGGTTTATATGAAAATCGCTGCTCTTATTTTTCATTTCTCATAAATTTTCCACATGTATTACATGATCCAGCTGGATTTATGTGGGGCACATTTGAACTTTATCTTAGTCAAACCACATCCATAAAGTACAACATGGGGAATAAGCAGAAATAGCTTCAGAAAACAGCTCCTTGATAAGTTTCAGCAGCAGCATTTGCAAAAGCAGAGATGTTAAATCAACTCTGGGTGTGACACAGTGGCTTAAATTGGCACTGAGGGGACAATATCACACAAGTGGATGGAATGAAAAACTATTCTGACTCTGAGAGACACAGATGACACAGGATATTACTTGAAAATAGAGATTTATTTGGAGGGAAAGCCATCTATTATTTTGCCACACGCAATATTGTTGGGACTGCAATGATTGGAGCCCTTATAAAAAGGGATGTCCAAGTGACTTCTCGTTCGGTAAATCAAGTGAATCTGCTACTGACTGGAAATGATGAGGCTTTTGGGATACTTATCTGAAGAAATTGCTTTAAGACAAACATCTGAGCTGCATGAATGAGCAGACGAATGCCATTACTGCACTCAAATCGACATAAATGTCTCCTTAACTGCATTTACCTTTCCTCACGTCTGCATCAGAGACATTTGCCTATGATTTAGTTTCTACATCCTCCTAAGGGTCCACCAGGCTTTCCCTGTACGACTACGCTGGACTCAGCCTGAGGGGAAGCAGCAAGAATATGTGCACAGTCTTTGGAGGAATTGATCAAGACCACACAACTAAAAACCAACAGTACTCAACATTTAACACAGAAAGAAAGCAGATGAAATTGATTGTCTGTAAGAGGTTTAAGCTTTTCTTGTTACCTTTTTCAACATTTATTCTCAGATGGCTCCTCAATCCATTTCAATTCTGCACCACTTCAGCTACTGTGCAACTACATGAAGAGCTATTTCCTAAAATGCATGCGATACACTGGCGGAACCCTCAAAGGTCAAATGCCTTAAGTTTTACTTTGAACTGCAGTAAATCTCACACTCTAACACCATTTTCATCATGCAGAGTGAGAAAAGAGCAGAGTTATGGCCAATTTGACTCGCTTGGCCAGTGGTAAATATCAAACCCTGAGTCCTTTCAGCCATTGAGCCAAGATGAAAGAGTGGCCCAACAGGCCATCTGACACTAAAAATGAAATATCATGACCTGCTCCAGGGCAGTGTGAACCATCTGAGACAGAGGCATGCTGGGAGGGCATTAGTACAGAGAGCTGTGGTTTTGTCACCCAAACCTCCTACTGAGAGCTCCCACAGAACAAGAGGCACATTATTCTGTGTCCCTCACTGCGTTTAAATCTATTTATCCTGCAAGCAGGAAGTGTGTCTTCAGGTTTATGTGTCCTCGGAGAAAATCTCTCATATCATGGCATGTATAACGCAGTATACATTTAATAACACCACACTGCACGATAATTCTTGTGTATTTGATATCTGTACTGTAATATAGTCAAGTACACTATAGCATTACTTGATATAATAGCTAACACTTAACGCCGGCCTTAGTGAGCTATCATGTGGAGGCGTCCCACTCCCAACACAACAACTGCTCATAGCATGTGCTCTTTATTGTGCTGGTCATGAAGGCCTCTGTAGGTGTAGATCAATGTCAATGTACTCTGTGAGCCAAACAGTGTCAATGAGTACAATACTGTCAAGGCAGTAAAACCCTTTGTGAGTCTGCAGAATAAAACCGTCTGTTTTCATCTGATCTGAGGAAGTGTCAGCTCTGAAACTGTTTGTTCCACCACAGCTGCTTGCATAAAGCTCCTCAAGATATAGGACAACATGCTTTTCCCTAATTACCTGTGCCTAGGAGGTTAGCTGTTGCTCGTGTTTGTTTGTTTGAGTTTTAGCAGGATTGTAAAGAGTACAAAACAGATTTCAGTCTAACTTGATGCACAGACCCATTAGAGGCAGAGGATGAAGTGAATAGCCTTTGGTGTGGAAAGTGCCACAGTGTGGCCATTACTGCAGCACTTTAAATTTCAGCCCCTAACAATGAGTCATAGGAGTAAACATCTTGCCTCATTGCTGCTTTCCATATTTTCAGAACAATGTAACCAGTAAAAGTTTTTTCTGTTTCTGCTGAAATCTGAAGACATTTTTTATGACCTTGAATAAAGTAAAAACCTGCCATTGTGTTTTCCTATAATTTGTCAGCAAAGTTATGTCAGAGTGACATCTTTTCATATGAAAAAAGAGAGGCTCTTCAATGCATTGAACGGCAGTAATTTGGTAATCATCAGCTTGATTCCGAAAAACTGAATATTGGGTTAGTGTTTGGACAAAACACGAAGTTACGATGGCTTAAAAAATGACTAGACAGCTAGGGCTGGATTTGAACTTTTCGAATATAGGAAAAAAGTGTGCCTTATGGAGGGGTGTATATCCTACTGACCAATCAGTAAACTAAAGAGACACTAGTGAGGAAAACCAATCTGATCTGATAATGATAGCGACTCATTAGTAGTATGAGGAATTTTGGGTTCAACATTCCAGATGGCAAAGGTACCAAAAAGGACAAGGCCCTTTGTTAATTTTGTGAAAAGTAGTTCTTAAGTGCCAGGTTGTACTCTGTGAGAAGTGGGCTGTGTGCCCTGCAGTCTGACCACAGAGGAAATCAAAACCTTTTACAGCTGTGGAGTGGAGTTGGTCGTTGGCTGTCAGAGAAGAGAGGGATGCAATGATGGATAATTAAACATTTGTACTGTAATGACCAGATCAAATTAAAAATTTAGTCTATGAGTGTATCGGAAAGTTTGAAGTGGTTCCCTTCAGGGCCAGTGAAAGGCTTTCTTACATCTCTCTAACAGTTTGACCTGTTGCACACTGTATTGACCCTATATTGATCAGTAATCTATACTAATCACAACAACTGAGCACTCACCTGCTGGCTTGCCACCCAATGAGGCAGTGCAGGAAGCAGAAATAAGAGGAACATCTGCGTCTTCTGCTCAGGACATTTTGTGAGAAGCTCATAAAAAGGCCATCACCAGTAAGATGGCAAGATTAAGGACATAAGGCCCGGTTAAATGACACAGATCAGGAAACAGGAAGGGCAGTCTGAGAGTGCAAATGGCAATGCCGTCTTGCATTTTTAAAGAAAGTGATCCTGAATGTCACCTAAATTTAATGTTCTCTTCCTTTGCCCATTTCTCCACCAAGTTTCATAAAAAAATCAGCTTTTTTAGTTCTTGCGTAATCTTGCTGACAGACAAATAAACAAACAAACAGCCTTGGCTCTCGCCTTGGCAGAAGATATATGTAGACTATACTGGCAGACTGGGGCGCAATATTTTATATGGATCCCGTCTGATTTAGTTTGAATGAATTACATGCCAGTTTTCATTCATTCAGACTCTGAAAATGTGACAGTCCTTGTTTGCTGTGAGAATCTCTGTGTGTATTTTTATTGGGGGGAAAAACAAGAATAAATGGATGTGACTTATTATTCAAGGACGAAGTTCGGTTAGTTCCACTGGGCCCTGTCTTTTAAAAAAAAAAAAAAAAAACTAAAATATTTTAGTCATTTTAAACAGGCAGACACAATTTCCCATTTGGTAATCCATCTATGGAGTCACTCATCTTCTCCAGGTGTCCGTCATCATGTGTTTTAATGTAGATTAAATATAGACTGAGTATTTTCTCGTATTAAAATAACAAAGTGGCAGTCTTGGCGGAAGTATGCGCTCTCTGGGGACTTTCTCGGTCACAATGAAATGACCTAGAAAGTAGATGCAGTATGTGGCTATATAATGACTTCCTTATTATTTTAGTCACTGCAGCAGGATGCTATTTCTGGTGAATGGGGCATTCCCTCCTTTTCTTCACCTTATGCTGGTAGATGGCTGGGGATGTAGATACCAATGACATTACAACAATGACATGTTATTCTGCCTTACCTAAATATAGATCTTTAATGATATTCTATAATCTAAAACAAATAAAACTGAAAACTAAGAAATGAAACAGCGCAGGCTACCTGACTGGGCAGATCGACAGTGTTAAGGGGTCAGATTTTTACTCACTTGTGTGCATAACCGTCTGAGGTGGTGGTGAGGTTGATCTGCATGACCATCTGGAACTCGGTCTCGTTGCAGCAGTACTTGAAGGCGGTGTTGTTGTGGTGACAGCAGAACATGTAGGTCTTGTTGTCGGAGAGGCGTGGGCAGTGAAAGCCAAAGTGGTACCGCCCTTTGTGGTCAGAGTAGGGTTCACACACTCGGTAATGAGCTGAGCGGGCTGCAGTGGTGGAGAAGACAACGAAAAATGTAGATGTGATATTCAGGAGACTCATCGCTGCCCATGACCTTCGAGGCAAATGTAGTGATTGTCTCACAATTCTGAAAAATGACAACCCCTCATTTGGTTTATTGATTGAAAGCCGCTACCAACGAAATACCCCTCAACCTACAACAACCAAACTACAAAAACATAGTACTGAATGCTTTTTGTTTTCTTGAAAAGCCTGTGAAAAGACATGATTGAAGAGAATTCATGTAACAATAACTGTGTAGGACAAGGAACAAAAAACAAACTCAGTGTACTTGCAAAAATAATCAGATAGGAGACATCCTATTATGCATGATTGCAAAAGCACTGTCAGTTTTATTCTTGGAGGAACACAACAACCCCCAAAACATAGAATACATTTAATTTATTAGGTCAGTGCTTCTGCATCGAAACACCAAATATGTTTTTCAGACCACGTACAGAATTTACTAACAAGTATGTTATAAATTTATAGATGGTGTTTTTGTTGGAAAGCAGAATAAAGAATCACACAGAATCAGAATTTGTTTTTCTTCATATGACTGAACTGAACTCCAATGAAAGAAGCTGGACTCTCTTTACCAGTTCATCAGAGCGAAAGTCCTTTTACAAATGCTATTACTTTTCGTGGCAGATGGAGTGAAATGTGGCGACATAGTCAGTTCATTATGGCGCAAAGGAAAGATGTGTGGTACAAATGCTACTGCGGCTTATTTGCATTCATCTGTGACTTTGCTTTCAAGTCCCTGCAGCTTTACGGGAAGATAAATCTGTATATCCTCACTGTCTCAAAGGGAGAAAAACATTTTTTTTGTCACGGAACCCACCAAATTATGAGGTTTTGTTTGAAATTGAAATCGCAGGAATCTACTTCAAAAGCAGTCCACGATCCATGTGATAAGATTTAATTATCAGTCGATCAGACAATGACTGAAAATAGGATTGATCACTTCCCCCATTCATAAGAGTAGGGACAAACCAGACCTAGTAGGTACCAAGTCATTCGTTTTTAGACGTTGTCTGGGTGAATTACTGTGTAGAGTTCTAAATAAAAAATACTAGTTTCCTTTACCAACACACCATCCTGATTAAAAATCAAACTGCGTTCTTCCCAAAACATTAACCACTTTGAGTAATAAGCATGTACACAAACAACAGCTGGTAATATATTCACGTATTACTGATTTTAAGAAAGCTTTCGAATCTATTTGGCATCAAAGACCTCTGTTACAGGCTTATACATTGTGGTATAAGTGGGAAAATATGATCAAATTAAATCAATGTGTGCTGTTAAAATTGAGACAAACGAAATCAATTCTTCATCAAGACAAGAGGTGTTCACCTCAGGGGTGCAATTTAAGTATGGGATTATTTGCTGTGATGCTCCTGACCTCTCCATCCTAGACAGCGTGAAGTATTTGTGTTATGGTATGACCTTGTTCTCATATTTCCTACTGTATAAGGAGTGCGTCAACAGCTGGACATAGCAGAAAATACTGTCAGAACTGAGCCCTGGCAGAAATACGGAGAAAACTAATATAATGATTTTTCAAAAATATCCCAGATGTCTCGGCTCCAGTTCACCATAATCATATCATTGATTGAATAAAGTAGGAGTTACACCAATAACACTGCTGTCCAAGCAGCAATCATAGTAAACCAAATTACAACTAAATGTAAAGAAATCCATTTAGAAGGCTGGAAAGAAGAAACTAAATGCCAAAGTATATAAAAATGTAATCTGGCCCTAGAAAGAGATGGTGAATTGGCAGAGAAAACCTCTTCTGAGGCTGATCTTAACCAGGTAAAGACTTTGTGACCGCAAATTTGCATTTGAAAAAGGGAGACAACCAAAAACAAACAGAATATGTGATCATTGTTCAACAGGTGAGGCTGAGACATTTGATGGTAAAACATGAAAATGAAATAAGGAACATTTACTTTAACTGCTTCAACTCTGTAATTTAAGATTCCAAAGAACTAAAAATGAGGTCCCAAAAATAAAAATACGCATAAGAGAAGGAAACGGGGCACATCTAGCTGCCCAGTATGTATGAAAATGACACAACCTTAGGGACAGGAACTGACCTACAAACAGGCAGCACACATGCGTATGATATACTGTAAATAAATTATTAAAATACATCACCCTTAAAGCTCTATTAATGTTCATATTATGGTTGTTTTATAATATTTGTATCTGTTTTTGCTTCGGCAACAATTAGCAAATTCTATGCCAATAAAGCCCCTTAGAATTAAACTGAACAGAAAAACTGAGTGTCACTTTACGGAGCTGATGATTGTTGCTGCAAATCACAATCAACCCGCACACATCCGCTTGTTCAACACCCTCATAGTTGATCAATATCACCATTCAAGCATCCTTTCGCTCTCTATTACTAATAATAAGGCCAAGAATGAATGGTGCAGTTTGCCTGGAGACAGCTGTGCTGCAGTGTTATAAAAACTGCATAAAATCATTCTTTATACACTCTCTCCCTGCCCTAAATATGTGCTCATGCACTCATTCACTTACTCATAGGCATAAATAGGCTGGGAAACACATACAGAGTAATAAAGATATATACTGCTGCTGGTGCTGCCCGTGTTTCCGTGCTTTATGCACTGTGCTTGAGTTGTGTTTGCCTGTATTTAGTACATTTTATTTGACCTTTGTTTAAACAAGAAAAGCCTCATTAAAATTCTTATCTTATTTGGGCCACGATAAGCAGCAACAACAGGGAGATGCTGACAAAAACAGAAGACAGTTGATGCAAAACATGCCATAAATCAGCACTGGACAGAAATGTGGTTAAAATATAGTGAAAAATATTTAAAATAAACAGCAGAAGTGACTGCAGCCCTGCCAAATATAACTTAAACGTCAAATAATTCAAAATTGCATCATGTAAAGTATTTGCTCTTATGTTAAATTAAAAACTAACCGTTTAGATTCACTATACTAAAAATACAGGCTTCACAGTAGGAACTCAACGCAACAAAAGTCAGTAAATTACTTTGTTGGTTCACCTTGATTTTTGATGACAGACTCCATCCTCCATAGCATAACAGGTTTATTCACTTTTGTTGCATTTGTTGCATATATTTTCAAAATATATATGTTTTTAAGTATTTGTTTTTGATTTTTCATAATAAGAAATACTCCATTGTCAGCTTAGAAACATTATAGTCACTGATCTGTGTTTTACTTTTGAAACGTTTGACATTTAAGTGATATCGTACTTACCGCTGTTGTATACTGTACATTCTAGAAACCTAAATAGTAGCCTAAAACAACCCAAGAGATGTCTAAAACCATGAAAGTAATTCAGACTAATTAATAGAAACTTAACAAGACTAACACATGTATTTCTTAAAATACCCCTAAGCATTGGCAGCCAAGAGTGTGACCAATATATGTGCTGAATTAGACATTTTACAGTTGGAAAAGTAAACTTGTCTTGACTCACTGGTGAAAAGATTATGTGACAGTTTCTAAACTACCTTAAATATAGCTTTGGCACTTCTTTTTCCTTATTTACAGATATGATTTGAGTCACTCTGGCTGTAAGTGTGTCATAGGCTGATCCTGTAATGCTGTCTATGAACCTCTTTGATTTGCTTTTTCCTAAATTAAATGACACCACTCAATGTGAAGTGCACTCAAACATTTTATTTAGTAATTTCCTTTTTGGTAAATGATTTGTCATTGTCTTGTGCATTTCCTTTTATTAATAATCCTATAAAATGTGGCAGGGTTTTCAGTTAAAGAGTTGCTGCTGTGATTTAGTTCAAGGCCCTCTTATGCTGCGGGGTGATAGAAGTCTTTCACTAATCTCAGACAGAGACCGATCAGCATTTGAAAGAGAGCTCTTTCAGGTTATAATGAGCTTGGTGAGGCCAGCCATCTCCACTTCAACAATCCTTATTTTAGCAATAGAGGGAGTAAAATGAAGCCGTGCTGAAGGACACGCCAGGATTAGAAGTCAAGGATGGCTTTTAGTTTAACAAAAGCCTTTGTTTGACCCTTACATTGACTATACAAGTCGGTGAAACGGTTCGGTGATTAGCTCATATTTTTAATGTCCCATAAAGCGCTGCACCAAAAGGAGAGGGTCAGCAGTTGTAGGTAAGTGAACAGGCAGTGAGGAAACAGAGGCCCTCAGCATTGGAAGTGGATCGTAAAGTCCTCTAACGATGCGCAACTGGAAGGAGAATAGTTCAGGGGAAGTCTCTGGCTTCCTAAATGAACAACAGCTGCTTGTGGAAATGATACAGTTGTAAACACACCCACCTGCTTAATTTCATTAACACCTCTTGAAATTTAGGATACAGTTAACAGCCTGGCTCTTGCATTAGAGTTTGTTTACACCCTGCGGTCTGAGAACCGCTATGGCTCTCTGCGTGTGGAGCAAAACACGCAACATCTGAACATCAGTCAGTGCTCACACATTGTATTTATTCATCTATGGCTGCAGTCACATCTGCAGTTTGTTGTCTGTCTTTGTTCTGACACATAAAACTCAGTGTTGTTGTATTTCATTTGGCGCACGTACCAGAAAATGAAATCATACTGACTCACAAGTTAGTTGACTCCATTCAGGTGGATTTTCGGTAAGCTGTAAATTTAATTTCCACATCCCTTTTCCTTTAGCTAAGTACGAAAGACTTTGTGTACCATTTAGGTAATAGATGACAAACAGCTTTGAAAAATGACTTGTACTGAATGTTTTTGAGGTTTTTGTCTGTTGGCCAGACAACACAAACAAATTAAGGATGTCATTGTAGCTTCTGGGAAACTTTATGACTCATTTTCTCTTTTTTATTGACTAACAATTCAACAGATTGATCAAAAATGAGCAGATTGATATTAAATCTTTAGTTGTAGCTCTACTACATCTCTTGATACACCATGACAAATTACACCACAAATACACTTTTCAGTTGTGTGAGGAGAGATTTCGTCTCTTTCTTTACACATCTAGCTCATTCTGTGGTCTGTAATGTTAACAACAGCATTCCTTTGCTTTTCATGGAAAAAATACTGAAACAAATCTTTGCTATAACCTTGTACTCCACACCCTTGAATTAGAGATTGAGGAGAGTCATATTTTATTCTTCCTGACTGCCAAAGACAGTAAAAATTCAGGTAGTACTTCTTGTTTCTGGCAGTCATCCAGAATTTATAGCCATACTGTCTTAGGACTTGTTATTTGAAAAGAAAAGCGGTTCTTCTGGGTTTGAGGTATACTTTTGTTTTGGTGTACATGGCCATTCTCAAGATGAAAGTGGAGTGTTGGGCTGCTCTTTAATGAGGTGGTTCTTCACGTCACATTCTCACTCTTCTGATTATTATGCATTTCTAACCTGCTGTATGATCCTGTGACGTCCTGCACTGATTTCTTCTTCTTTCACTCTCTAACACGCCTTCCTCCTCTCATCCAGTTTTGTCATTTTCAGACTTGAGTCGGCATCTTTTTCCTTGTGCATAATGTGCATTTCATGTCTCAGAGCTATGTGTTGGCGGGGTTCTTCTCTTTGTAGCTTCCAGGGTTACAATGTGCTCTCTTCACAGTTTATGCTGCATGGCCTCATTTAGAGAGCACCCCGAGGTTCAGAGATTTTCCTGCCAAGTAAAAGTAAGTTTTTGGCAGTAAATGTTTGAAAGTGCCTTGATGTTAAGTGTTTCAGACTCAACTTGTGGACATCTGATGTCAACATCTATTTCCCTCTATCCATAAAACATTGTTGGGGGGTCGTTTCCTGTATTTAGCCCGTGGCACCAGTGGCTCACTCAGCGTAGGACTGAGACTCAAATTTGTTGGAATACAAAGTTTGTGGAAAGTGCTCCTAGCATGTGTAATATGAGCACACCGTGAAACGCTTATGTAAGTGTCTACAGGCTGCTGTAAAAAAAAAAAATAATAATAATAATTTTAAAAAAGTGAACTTTTAAGGGCCAGATAAGCAGTGTCACTGAGTAACACACACTAAACGTCACAGACCTGCAGTGGACAGCAGGAGGAAGATGACCGTCAGGACATTGAAGGACTGCCGACTGGTGATAGTCATCTTCTTGTCCTCATGTGGGAAGGAGGGAGGGAGCAGGAGGGGAGGGAGGAGAGAGGGGGAGGGCTGTTCTGCTTTAGCTGGACGTGGGCATCCTCTGCTCGCTGACGGCTCCTCTCACATGGCTGCTGCTGAGAGTCAGGACTCCTGATGAGAACAAGACAAGCAGGGAGAGGAGAGATTAAGACGTTTGATTTGGATTTCTGGAGGCTCCATCCAACTGTGTGGACAGCTTGTCTGGCAGTGAGCGCCCATGATGCCTCCTGAAATCTGTCCTTAGGCTTGCATAACAGGACCGCTTGGGCATTCTGTTTAATTGAATTTGGCACTCTGACAACTCCGATGCTCAAGGTTTTTCCATGGTGAAATTACTGACTAATCATTTACTTTGGCAACTACTTGACATAAATAACAAATGTGACAGAAATGAGCAAGTTCCAGCTAATCAAATAACACAGTTTGTCCAGAATCCACCAGTCACAACATTGAAAGCGCTGCCTGGTAAAGTGAAAAACATTAACCACCTCATTACAACCACTCATTACCACCCACCCAAATGTTGTTCCATTGTAAAAAGTAAAAAATCTCTGAAAAGAAAGGGCTCAGTGAGAAGTGCAAATATTCCAGTGAGGTTTATATGTTTCCGATCACAAACTTGGTTCTCGATAATGAGTCACATCCATTTATTCTTGTTTTGATTCTGATGGAAAATAATAGCTTTCGCATTTTTAAAAAGTCAAGTTTGGAGAAATTCAAACTGGCACAAAATTAATTCAAACTAATACAGATGTATTCCATATAAAGTATTGCATCCCGGCCCTCATTAGAATCTACACATGAAGAGAACAACATTGATCTTCTCACTCTAATGCAAAGTTCTGCTGGAAAGCCTTGAGTCCTGGCCTTCGTGTGGATGTTACTTTGACATGTGCCCCCACCTAAACATTGTTGCAGATCAAGCGCAGCCTCCCATGGCTGTGGCCCCAACTACAGCAGCCACCCCCAGCAGGGAACTGTGTCCTGCCACCACAAAAACTAGTCAGGATCAGTTCAAGGGACACAAGAAAGAGCCCAAAACACTGACCGGCCTCTGAACTCCTCAGACCTCAATCCAACCACTATCTACAGGATGCACTGGAACAATCTCGAAATATGTGGTCCAAACCAGACAACCCCCAGGACCCAAAGGTTCTGCTGCTAATGTCCAAGTGCCAAATACCAATAAATTAATAATTTTATAAAATCCAAGAAGTTTCAAGGAAAAGAGGGAAAGTAAAGAAAAACTTCTCGTCCAATACAAGGTCAGCTGAAAATGCAAAATGTATAAACTGTCCACAAGCAAATATATAAATCAACAGAAAGGATACAGTTCCAATAACAAATACATTATATTAACATTAATATTATTATTTTCATTAGAACTAAATGACATTGTTCCAGCTCCTCAAATATTATAGTTTGTTTATTTTTTTCCCAAGAGATATAATTTTTTAAATTACAAAATTATGGATCCAGAAATAAGGTGTTTGTTGAACTATTCTTACCTTTTTACTACCTTATAAGAACACATAACACCTACTGATGTATCACATTACCAGATCAGAACATTAAGATTAGAATGACAAATGAGTGTTAAACATCTTTCTTTTATGAATATTTTTGACAAAAAATTGTCTCATTTATCAGTTTTCTTCCAATGAGAAGTGAGATTAAAACAGCATCTCACAGCCACCAGATATTTAATTCTATAACTGCTTGGCAATGAAGAAAAATGCTACACGTGCACTAAAAGTGTGGTGTTCTTCGAGAAAGTGATGTTTTTACCAAATATTTAATGAATTACACTGAATCTGCTCCTTCAGCACAGTGCAGAGTTTTCATTGCAGAACTGCTGAAGAGCACTTTGCTTGTACGTGATGCATTGTGGGACTTCATGAATTCTCCTTCCACAGTACCGCTCCACAGTCACCACTAGAAGCTCCGTCATAGCTATCCGTCCACTGATGGTAAGTGAGATTAATGGGGTGGCGGCACATTTTGCTTAGACACGCTTGTTTCTGTTCTTTGGCAAATTTATTCCTTGAAAAGAACCAGAGGAAATTACGCATTAATGGCCCCTGTCTCTGCATTAGTTAAAGGTGATGTTTATGGTAATTTATTGCAAACTCTGCCACTGAACCATTTGCATGTGACGCTGCTTTTACATTGTTAGTGTAAATACGCTGTGTGTTTGAATTTGACTTGGTGTTACCTGTGTCAGCCACTGACACAACATAAATTCATTTATAATAGTATCACAGTCAGCTTTTGGAAACAAACCAGAAGCCAACCAGCTCTTTTGTTGCATGTGTGCAGAGAAATTTAAATATCTTCTCTGCACGAGCTGCATGGAAACTATTACAAAACTTGGCTTCTGAATTATTGAGAAGCTGATGGCAGCTGACAGCAGAATAAAAACCACATACAAAGAGCAACAACAAGGGTGTAGAAGGCCATCGGTGTTCTTTCTCTCGTGATGAAAAAGAATGTAATGGTGGATCACATCCAGTTTAATGTTGCATCACCACCACCCTCTACTGTCTTTTTTCTTGAACTATTTGCGAGCTGTTTTGGCGAGCCCTCGGAGCCAAGAATGGTGCAGACGAAGCTCTGTTTGGAGGGAGATTGGAAAAATGTTGTTTCTTTCACGTGAACAGACAATCAGATACAGCAGGGTGCCTCTTCAAACATAAATTTTCTTGGAAATATACAGACAATTCATTGCTCACCAGGCCAGACATGCCAGGTTCGACATTCTTTTACAGACCGGCTATCTTTTAAAGTTGAGGTGATAATGTGGTAGTGAGAAGGAGGTGATAAAGTTGAAATATTCACTGGTGCAAGAGATCAGCAACAGCTTACATAAAAAAAATTAAAAATGCATTTACCGGTTTCACACAAGTAGCCACATTTTCTGGTGTGAGTTTAGTGCCAGCTGTGAAGTGGAGACGTGGGAAGTGTTTGTTTTGACTGCTTTTTTATTGAAGATTTCTGTCCTTATCTTCAAAAGTTGAGCTGAATTATTTAGCTGATTGATTAATTTAAAAATTCTGCAAGTATTCCGATGATCGATTATTTGTCATTTTTTAGCAAAAATGCCACACATATACTAGTTCCAGGTTCTCGGATGTGAGAATTGGCTGTTTGTTTAGGTTCTACATGAGAGTAAATCAAATATTGTCTATATTCTTCACTTCACAGATAAAATAGTCTGGAGATAAAGCTATAATGAAAGTCATTGTTAGTTATATACATGTTGCTGTTAATATAGAGGTTTGAGTGGGCTGTTTATGGACAAGAGAGCACTTTGCAATTTTCCCAGCTTTCACACATCTTGCACATATGGCCAGTTGCTTCAGCATGTCTACCATGTACTCTCTTTTCAGGCTGAACAACACCCACAACAGAATATACAACTGTCTTAGCTCTGGTTAAAACACAGCCCCTTGCTGGTTATAAATATGGTATGTAACCATATGAATCATGTATTACTGAAAAAAAAAGTCCCTGTTTAATTGACCCTCAGCAAATAAACAAATGTGTTGCAGGAAACCAAAGCTGTGCAAACACCTTAGAGAATCCCATCACCTGTCAGTTATTCTCTGTTTTTCTAACTGTCCTGCTCCATCTCCTTCGTCTAACCATGTTCCTTATGTAATCCAGACATCATGGGCTGATGGTTGCACATGAGATCATACAAAGTGGTTACGATGGACTGCCTGGACAGAATATTCACGTGGAGCACAGGCGGCTGTTTCTGCGGAAGTCTTTAAAAGCATTTTTGATCAGAAAAGCTGTTCCCTCCTCAGAACGCCGAGCAGCTGAAGTCCCAGGAGACTTGTTAGAGTGGCATTTCATATGTTTTTTTTTCCCAGTCTTTTTATTTCTGGTCAGAGCTTTATTATACAGTCAGATGACAACATGCAAAGTATGACGAGGGATTCCCACCCATTTCAAATTTCTCCCGCTGTGGTCTCTGACAAGGCTTTTATATATGTTATTTCGTGGCTTCCCTGTATTTTCACAAGGAGTCACATTATTGCCACGTTGCTCCCTGAGTCGTACAGGCTATAAGAGGGTAAGGTTCACTGCATCACAGTGCAGGGCTTGTTTGCAAAGAAGAAGCGAATGTTGAAGGGTTTGTGTAATGAGCCTGATGGTAGTGAAGCAGAACATGTACTGTAAACACACGGACGTGCACGCAGGCAGGCACACACAGCACAGTACACAGTGCAAAGCTCCCTTCCGACTGAAAATAGAACACGCTGCTGAGCTGAACAGGCATGCAACACAGATGGAGGGTCTAGCTACTTGCTGTTTATGTCTCAGATCAAACTAAAATATACATAAAGACCATGGCAACGCCGCGTTACCAGCCTTCGAGTGAATGTAAAGGCTGTTACAAGGGGAAATATGTAAAAAATTTACGGACTCCTGCGGTCATCAAAGGCATGTTGCCGGCGAGAAGAAGGAAATATTAAGTGACCAATTACTGCGGCAACCACTGTGAATCTAACACCACGCTTTTCATCACAACACAGCAAGAGACCCAAATCTGTCAGGGATTTGATGAGGAAAAGTGCAGTGGAAGATTTTTGGGCTATTTGGAGATCACACGGCGATAAGATGAGCCTGTCTCATGAACATGCTTGTCCGAGTCTTATTTTTGTTCTGACATTAACTTCAAAGTATATGACACATTATTATGCTTTCTAAAAGTCATTATTTATTTAATTTGGCCTGCAGTGTCTCTTATCTGAGAAACTTTCAAGTTTGCAAAGGCACAAACTTGACATTACAATTCTCCCTCTCTCTGTACTGC
This sequence comes from Amphiprion ocellaris, assembly GCF_022539595.1. Classification (NCBI taxonomy): domain Eukaryota; kingdom Metazoa; phylum Chordata; class Actinopteri; family Pomacentridae; genus Amphiprion; species Amphiprion ocellaris. The sequence goes on from NC_072768.1 coordinate 18,445,498, forward strand.
TCAAATTTATTTTTAGAAGAAACATTTGGGCCTGTCATTTTGAGTATTCACATAACCTTTTTTTTCCTCTTGTATGGATGATAGTAGTTGGATATTAATGTGCTTACTGTGCCTCATTATTAGGTTTTCCTCAAAAAACAAATACACTTTCTGTTGCTACAGAGGCCCTTAATCCATGCTAATGTGCACGATCAATCACCCTAAAACAGATGAGTTTGTGAGCATACAGAGTGAAGTACAGTTTAGAGATGGGACTCCCACTTCACACAGGGGATGAGTGAGCAGCAGCTAAGTGACTGTGGGTCTGCTGATGGGCTCGCATCCAAATACTGATCAGTATTGTGTTGCAACGAGCCCTGTCCTTAATTGATGCTCGCTTTTACTGTCATCATAATAAATTGGGTTTCATTCACTTTTGATGCCATTAGAGCGTCACTCAGAAGCCCTGCAGTGCTCAATTAGGATATGAGCCCATGTTGGGAGATTTAGAGCTGTGATCTCATGGTTATTGTTGGAACAGAGGACTGAATTGTGTGCAGCACCATTGTCAGTGCGTGAGGAGTGGGAGCCTGAGTCACTAAAAGAGGCGGTTGGTGGATGTGTACACAGCATGTGTCAGAAGTGGAGTCGTGGATATTAGAAGACATTATGTTTTTGTCTGTTACAGCTGTAGACTGTGTATAAAAAAAGATGGATGTAGCCTCCAGGTCAGAAAAATGAAGCCAATGTAGAGGTGACTTCAATCTGCATTCTTTCTAATGACCAACACAGAGCAAGTCCTCTAGTTTGAAGAGCTTTGAATATAGCATGACGTTCATTTGGTACATCCATAGTAAAAATTATAGAGCAGGACATGCTTTAGGGCGAGCCACATTTTCATTGACAAGTCGTTACCATATGGGCATGCACAGTGTCCTCGAGTTCTCAGCTGCATCGACCTAGTTTCAAAAGACCAAGATGGCAGCTGCCGGGGTCCAAACTTGACAACTTAACCCTTTGATGTGCAACATGGGTCAAGAGATAGCCATATTCCATTGAATATGGGTCACTTTTGACCCATGTTGTGCATCAAAGGGTTAAACAAAACAGTAGTCCTCAAAACTGATGAGTGGAGTCAAGATGGCCATGTGCATCTTTTACATTAACAACAACCACAACCACAACATTAAAATCACTCACAGGTTAAATGTATAATATTAATCATCTCAGTACAACCCAGTCTTCTGCTGGGAAACCTTGGATCCCATGATTCATGTGCATGTTTCTTTGACATGTACCACTCATTTAAACATTGCCAGTCAAGCACACCCACTCATGGCAAAGGCAGTCGCCAACGGTAAAAGCCTCCCCCAGCAGGACAATATGCACTGCCGCGTCTCAATAACTGCTCAGGAAAGGCTTGAGGAACATGACAAATAGCCCAGGAATTGACCGAACCTCATAATTCCCCATACCAAAACCTGATCGAGAATCTACAGGATGTTCAGAACAAGTAAATTTCATTGAAGCTCCACTCTGTGACCCAGAGAACCCACAGGATCCACTGCCAACATCCCACTGCCAGACACCACAGGACACCCACAGTGGTCCCATGTCGATGCCCCGATGAGTCAGAGGGGTTTTGGCAGCATGAGGGGAGCCTACACAATATTAAGAATGTGGTTTGAATGTTGTTATGATCAATGTATGTGCTCTGTGAATCATAGAGAAACAAAAAGGGAGAAATGACGCATGTTTGGGGTCTCACTGCAGAGAGAAATTTGAGTCTGAATGGTAGCTCATGATGGATAAGAATCTAAACACCTTCAGTGTCACATTAGATTTAATTTATTGCCTTTAAAGCGCTAATGAAAGCTGTTTTTCCAGATGGCTCTGAGTTTGTAAGGAAACCCGGTCAGCCAAGATAAAAGGACAAGCTGCTCCAAAGTTAGTTACTGTAAACAAATTCTATGATAAATCAAAAGGATTTCAGGACAACGGGATTGATTTCAGTTGATCATCTAGCTAGATGCCGATTAATGCCTCTTCACTGTTTTTGATCTGGCATCTTTCCATTACAAACTGATCAGAGTAACAACAGCTTATGCACTTGTGTTGCATTGCTGAGAGCTCAGGACTGCAGAATTCGACATAAATTTGACTGACAAACAGAAGATCTTCTTCGGTTTGTATGATCCATCACCTGAATAAATTTTCCAGATCAAATGTTCTAAAATAAGACCGGCGGCAGCAGCAATGTGTTTTGGTCTAGTGGCTTGATGTCGCCTGGGAGACGTTTACGTCACAGAGGACATGGGGAAAAAAATGTTACATCAAGTAATTAGCACCCACAGTGTAGTGTACAGGAAATGAATACAGTCGATCTTTAAAAAAAAAGTCAAGGGAGAAAAACACAGCGGGGTTGCCATGGAGCTTGTTGTGGAGAGTTTGGCCAATATGGCAGCCTAATGGATTCAGCGATTGTGTGGTGCAGCTACCTTACCGCATGGGTGGTCTGTTTCAGTTTTTGACTTAGTGATGGTTTGTTAGCTTAACACAAGCAGAAGATGAGAAGAGAACTGTAATCAAACTTACATCTGCTGCTGGCACATTGTGCTTCTACCTGCTGAGTGCCGTCATGTTGATGGAAACCATCCTGCCTCCCACATTCACTTTGTCTTACGCCCTTAATTCATCATCAATTTGGATCTAGCAGGCAGATTGGAAAGTAATAGATGTTTTTGTGTGAAAATCCACTCTCAAGTCAAATCAGAATAATAATTCAACTTGTTTTAAATGAAAAACTTTGTGACACCTGACAGAAAAGGCTGTACAGCATCACATTGAATCAGGAAATCTACTAAAGGGAGAGTTTTAGTTGATATTTCTGCAAAAGGTAATATCAGCATCCATCTGGAAATAAAGCTCCCCCAGCAGTGGTTCCTCACAGATCATTTCACCTTGCTACACTGCTCCAGCCTCATTTCAAGTTGAATAAGCAACTAGTATCACAACCACAGTGAGGGAAAATAAATCTGATACATTCTCTTAAGCTTACACCACATATAGAAAAGGATAATTATAACACATCCAAATGCCCCAGAGATTTGTATCACACTGTAGCTCATCGGAGAAGGTCTGATTCTGACCAAATGAGAATTTCATCTGTAATTTTTGCATGGCAATAAATATATGCATGCAGCAGGGAGAGACAGCTAATGAGACAGCTACTGGAGTCTAATAAGTTGAATTCATTATACAATCAAGGTCTCAAAGTCAGCTGGGGCATGAAAATTCTTGGAGCCTCATCTAACATAATGCAGAGCTACAAAGATCTTGTTTCCATGGGATGCAGAATGAATGAATCCAGCTGATGCTACTTGTGCCTTTGTGAGAGAGTGGATGAAAGCATCCAGTATCGTACTGTTATTGGTTATGTATCAATTAATAAAACAAGAGGAGCAAGAGAAAAAGCAGCTGCAGTTCTTGATTTCTACTTCTTTTGATTTGTGCTGAAAGTATTAGTTGAATAATCAATTACTCGAAGTAAGGCTACTCGATTATTAAGTCAAATTTCAAGCAAACATGCCAGATACTTGTGTTTTTGCTTTGCACTTTTCATCATGGTGAATGTAATATCTTTCACTGATAAAGAAAATATCACCAAAAGCTCTATTCCTGTTCTGCAGTTTTCCTCAGCAGGAGAAGCTTTTCTTGCCATTATGGGAGTGGAAATCACAGATTCCCAAGATGATTTCTAGGATTTAAAGAAAAATGCCTGCTGAAGTTTTACTGTTTGTAAAATGTAAATCTTTCGTTTTTTTTCTGGTAATTATTTTAATTTTTTTGAGTCCTTTTCGTCAGACAAAACTAGCTATCTGAAGATATGGGAAATTGTGATGAGCATTTTTCACTGTTTCTGAGCATTTTATGATTGAAGCTTTCATCAGGTAATTATTTGGTTTCCAAGCAGTTGACAGATTAATTTATATAAATAGTGAGTATTAGTTTCAACCCTAGCTTGCATTTGAGTTTTGTTGTCCCTGAGCAACACCTCTTGTGTTGATAGTTTTACTTTGATCAAGCGACTCAGAGGACTGGGTGTTGCTGAGTTTGACTGCTAAATGTCACGGAGATACAGTAGCTGTTGCAGTTCAGTCACTTTCAAGGCCACGGGAAGCCTTCCAGGAATTGTTCTGCAGCAGCTCCCAACACTTGCAGTTCCATCAAGGTTCTGAGCAGCCTGCAGGCTGCAGAGGCCTCATCTGTCAACGCATCAGCTCTTTGGCACTCAAATTCAGTTTTCTTTGGTAGTCGGACTGTGACTCATGCAGAATAACTGGACGTGTATTGGCTCTGGGGTTTGGAAGACATATCCCGTGGACTTTTTGGTGTCTGTGATGCAGACAGGCACGACAGTATCTCCCAGACACAAGCCAGCATTGTTTGTTTGGATTTGCTTTAACACCCCACTCTGAGCTCATTTGGTTTCTCTTGGAAATGTTCCATGTCATCATCCGCCTGACCCTGGATTTAAAATAGCTTCTACCCACAGACAAACAGCCCGGTGGGAATTTCAAAAATGAAAGAGAAAATCATGACATGAGACAGCAATGCATGACAGAACTGCAGCTAAAACACGTTGGTTGGTAATCCATGTTGTCTCCCTCTGGCCTGCAGTAATATTGTAGGGTTAGACAGACCAGCGTGACAGAGAGGCAACACGACATTGAAAGTTGGCAGTTTGAGAAACTCTGTGTGATCCAGTAGTTATTAACAAGCCTGAAACTGTAAAGACACTAATCTGATAGATGGTTTATGATGGGTTTGGTGTATGTTTACTCACATTGCACTGCACAACAAATGTGTGATAAGAAATCCGAGTCCTTGTGATTCTGAAATGGAAATTTATACAAAGAGGATAACATTAATGCTGGAGACAGTGTGGTTAAAAGACGGGCAGAACATAAGCATACTTGGGGCATGCCCTCTAATTTTTCTTCTTCCTTCTTTGAGATTGCTAAAGAAACGATGAATGGTTGGTATTTTATCACAATATAACCGTGCAAGATAAAATCCAAGATAAACTTGGGGCATAAGATGATAAATGTCTTCAAAACACTCTTGTCTGCTGGCTAGAAAGCCAAAACACACATAGAGCTAAATGGACACAGATATGCTGCCTCGCCCAACCACAGGACTACAGCTGCCAGTGAAATAAACTGTCTGGGGATTGTGACCTTCCCCTTTAGGTTTCAGTATGATCAATACGTAAAATACCGAAAAAAAATTCACTATATACTCTAAATGTGCAACCCATTCCTTGGAGCGTGTCACTAAAAGACCCTGGTACTTAGTTAGTACTACGTTGCCGACAGTGCCTGAAAATATCAATAGAAAACTCCTAATCTGCAGAGACTTTTACGAGTGTGTTGGATCCAAAAGTAGCACACTGAACATAAAGAGGTGGGAGGGTTTACCCTGGGATGGCCTCCTCAGCAAAAGTCTGCCTTCAGAGGTTTGACACCCAAGACCAAACCCTGTCCAACTTAGCCCCAAAATAGCCTTGATAGATACACCGCAGTGAACCTGGGAGTTCTCGAACACCTCGAGGTCTCAGAGGTCACAGAGGGCAGTGGTTATAGACAACCCCACACCGTGCAGCCAAGAATACCTCAGATGAGAACAGATAATGCTCCACACTGCTTCACATCCAAATGCTAATGGTGTTTTGGCAGCCAGTTTATACAGCCTGTTAGAAAAACTTTAAATTGCAAAGAACCGTTTGTTGGCGGTTCCAACAGTCATTATTGGAAGTGTTGGTTGACTGGCCATCATAGTGGGATTGCACCTCATTAATGAAGTTGTCCTGATTTTGACCCAAAGGGAGTGAACTCAGCTCGGTTTGTATAAGTTTGGCGACCCTTCTGTGAATAATAACTTCCTATTATGTCCTGAAATGCTCCCTGAATGCCATTAGGTTCAACTCTAAGCCCTGATAATACAACTTTGCGCTAAAAGCTCTGACATCTCCACAAAAAGGTTCTATTGAGAGATTTCTGAGAATGTGGAATGATTTTTTATTATCAAAATGAACAATACCAGAGTTACCTGCCATTATTCACTGACAATATATGGATGTGATTATCATGCCTGTTTAAATTATTAGCCATTATGGGAGAGAGGATTATAGTGAGCCAGTATATTACACAGTGAATCAAAAAATACAGTCATTTGAGCCAACAATGACTCATGGCTTATAGTGAGGCTTTATATAGCACATCATCTCTGACAGCATGGCGAAAACACACAAATATGATCAAATGTTCACACACACATGCACAGCAGCAGGGTTGACATTATGGTTTTGTGGATGTGGGGCATTTGTGAAGCTGCTGGCTTGGTGGTGGCTGACTTAAGAGACAAAAGCACAATCTCCCACAGACACACGCAGCTTTCATCCGCATTCATACGTTTTCTGCTTTGTACCAATGGCAGCGGCACTTTTATTGTGTTTTAACGATGAGGTCCGCCACCAGTGAATAGAGAAACTAGAAGAAATGGATTGTTTTAAGAGTCAGGACAACATATCCCAGAGAACTGCACATGACTGCTCACACAGAGGACCCAAACTGTATTTTTATTAAAGTGTCACAGTACTGCTGCCTTTGAAAGTGTTATGATTTATTACACTGAATAACATTTTATAATGAAGATATATTGTTTGAGGCTTTTGATTTGTGTGTGTTTTAAAATATTAAAAGGTTCAAATGTTATGCTTGAATCCTGCAAAAAGCGAGCATTTTCTTTGAGTAACGGTAAAAAAAAATCCATCTGCGAGTGAGAGTGCACATGTACTTTTCGATATTTTGAGTTCTCCCTCTACTTGTGCCCTGGTCAATGAGAAATATCTCTGAGATATTCTTGAAGGCTCTGAAAGCTGTTAAACAAACCTTTGCTCTGTATTTTTTTTTGACATACCATATCCTGCTTCAACAGGTCAACAACCACTGACGTGCTCAGAAATTATTTTTTTTATTGACTATCTGTCTACAAGTTTAAGATGGTCTAAAACTATTTTCTATCCCTCAGCAAGAAAGCAATAGCAATACTAAAGGGAGCATCTAATGGAGAGGTTGCGTGCCCAGCTCTTCCTTCACTCCCCGCAACTGCCACTTCTTGTTGACATTGTGCAGGTAGATGCATTCATACCGCCACCTCAACATGCTCCTTTTATCAGCTTTTTAAAAGCTTTTTCCTCTATATTGAAAGGCTGAGCCAAAGTGACAGAGGCTCTGCTGCACCCCCGGCTCTGTAATCAACAGCCAGTGTCTGACATCAGCGTTTAACCCTTCGTTCACACCCAGCACATCGCAGCTGTCAGTCACAGCTGCTCTCTCTTAACAACACCTCGCACTAAAGGAGGTCAGGCAAACCAATGCTTTTACATAGAAGCTGTTAAAGGCAGGGAAATTCAATAATCTGTCTTTTTGCCTTTTCTTCTGGATGATTCCAGTAGCGACTTTAGACTGGGGCAAATGTAAATTAGCACCAGGAGTCTAACCTGCTGAGTTCATTAAAACTGCAGGATTCATACCACAGATGAAATCAAAAGGTGTACGTGAAGGTGAAAATGTTAGAGATGTGATGAAAATAACTCGCAAAAGATAGTTCTATATGCTCCTCGACCAAATCTCTTCTCTACTTACAGTGTCACACATTTAGCGGAATTTTTTCATGCGGATCTGTTTGGTTTTTCTCAGTTTACATGACAGCAGACGCAGAGTTAGTACAGACACGGAGCCTTTCTTATCTTATAGTTTACTCTGCAAGCTGAAAGCTGCTGTATCTGCTGTGCACTTTAAATCAACACACCTCAAGTGGGGTTTTCTTCACAGCTTCATGATCTCTAGGCGTTTACATTAGAGCGTGTTTGGTTTGATTTCTTTTACAAAACTGCATTAAATTACAGGCCATAATTCCTGTGCTCCTCCATTACACACAGCACTAAAATAATTACATTCACTTCTCAGACAAAGATTCGCCTTTGTGCTTAGATGTGACCAAAGTAGGAATTATATTGATCACTACAGGGGTTCACTCATTGCTTGACACATAGTAACATTGATCTAAGGTGTCATTCAGTGGAATAAGTCAACTGAAGGTTAAACACAAGTCAACAAAGCGTCCATGTGGTTTAGCAGCAGCATGTTTTGGTCACAGGTCAGATGCTGCTACACCCAATAATGAGAATTGACAGTGTGCGTGGGGTCATGCGTAAAGATTGAAAACTCAATATTCAAATTATGCTCTGAGGGTTTTTTTAAGTGTCACCCATGGGAAAAGTCCCCCCAAACCTTTTTTAGACAATTAAGGTTTTTAAGAACTCCTAAGAAACTGATTATGCTGAAGGTAGTACAATATACAGTTGAAGCTTCCTACTTATGTATGGGAACAAACAAGCACAGATACTGATTCGCATAACAGGTCCACCCCAGTAAATATTTTCCTGCCTCTGATTTTCCCAAGCATTCATTTGTCTTCCTGTGAACAACCATTCAGATATGATTTAACTGTTTCAGATGGGTTAATGCTCAAAGGAGTCTGAATCAATGTCCTTCTTGCCTTTTGTGCCGACCACATACACACACACTAATACACACAGCAAACACTGCATTAATATTCAAAACAGCCAGTGGGTAAACCTGCGTCTGAATTTCAGCTGCTTGTCTGTTATTTGATTATTCCTTCAGCCTAATTTCAGTAGCTGCACAAAAGAGGAAGTGCCTTCCTGATGCAAAACACCCCCACCCCTCAAGAGAGAAAGAGAGCGAGAGAAAAACAATACACAGCAGCACGGCTCAAAACAATGCACAGAGACACAGATGACAAGCGTGAAAATACATGCACCTCGACATTTTAACATTTAGATGTAGCCAAAAGCATTTAATGGGCTGTTTTAACCGGCCAAAATGAGTTAAAAGTGCAGCCATGTTTGTGTTTTAAGATGTATGACTGCTGAGAACAATAGTGTTACAGTACGCCTAGAGGGGTCAGCATGCATACAGCCACCGTGTGGATCAAGCTACTGATATTAGCACTGACAGTATAATGGACCTGCTGGCTTTCTGCCTCCAGCATCTCGTGGTGACAGCACTGAAGTACACGGTGGGAGAGTGAACGTTTGCAGTTGATGAGCAGAGATGGTGTGTTAGGTCTTCGCCAGATTATCATCTGTTCGCTGGGATCTGATATGGAGGGAAGTCGGCATCAAAGGCACCGTCAAAGCTTCACCAAGGAACCTGCCTCTCTTTCTAACTTTCTCTCTTCCTCCCTACAACTGTGCACACACACTATACTGCACACACTCTAACTCTTCTTGCTTTCTAACAAGCACAGACACACATACATGTGTAGCTAACATGAATTAAAGCGCACGTAGGAAACACTGTACACCCACTGACACACACTCAGAGCCAAGCCCAGGGCCGGGGAACTCGGTGTGAACCCTGTGGAGAGAGATGTCAAGATGACAGACCAGATAAACCAAATGAATGCAGAGTTTTCTGCACAGCAGATCGGAAAACAAGACACTTCTGTGCTCGCTGAGTGACTACATGCTGCTGTTTATTTTGGGCTGGAGAATGTAATTATTTGGCTGCCACTGCTGCTGTTGGTGTTATTAATCAGTTATACTCTCTGTTGGAAACTGTTCAATATGATTTTTTGGAGAGGTGGGTGGCAGATGAAGGGATCCAGTGCTTTCAGAACATCAGATAAAAGCCTTTGTTCTGTTCAGATGTGCAAACAAAAGTAGATCAGTGCTGCTTACTTTTTTCTTTAGCTTTTTAGCTGATTTTTTGAATTGCGTTGAATTTTAAATACCACTAAAGTGTAATTATACAAAGAACATGTCAATCTAAAATTAGAAGATGGGGTTTTAAAGTGGAGTCCACCTGAAGGAGGTGATCTGATGTTAGTTTGAGTGAAATCTGTTGAGGTTGGCCTATATTTACAACGGAATTAAAACTAAGATGGACTCCAGCTAAATCTGTACACGGAAGACAAACAAAGCAGAAATTCAATTAATTGGTAGATTGTCAGAAAGCTCACTGCCAACAGTTCAGTAATTCATTTGCTGTCATTCAACAAGCAAAAATATGAAACAGCTTCAAAATTGTAAAATTTGCTGCTTTTCTCAGATTCATACCCAGCATATTTGGCTTCATTACTACTAGTCTCTGCTAGCCAGACCATTCTGTACAACATAATGATCACCTCACTATCAGTCTGTCTCAGGGGAAAAACACAGCCTGCTTCATTAAACCAATCACAGTCGTGTTTCATGGAACTAAACGAAGGATGCAACATCATTATTCCCTAAAAAATATTCATGCGCGATACTGTTTTGGAAGGCGAGCACTGTCATTTTGAGATAATTCACTGAAATAGACAGGCCTGTGCTACTGCATGATACAAATCTTTGACAAAACTTGAAATTTTCCAGTGTAGCATGTGCCGCTTGGAGGATGATGTTGTCGTTTCTTGTAGCAAAGTGGATTTTGAAAACGCTAGCACTCAGATAACTGAAGGAGAGGAGAAATCCGTCTGAAATAAGTGACTGTGCAGACTTTTACCTGCAGCCTACATCTGGTGAGTCAGACTAATGACTACTGGATAGATACGAGAAACAATTTTAGGATCTAATCTTGGGGTCTAAAAAATGATTTTACTATTTCCAAACACTTTTAGGATGCTGAATTCATTAACATAAAAAAACAGTCATTGGAGAATGAAAATTGTCATAGACTGCAGCCCTAACAATCGCATGTTTGCTTTTTTTTTTTTTTTTTTTAAACATATTTTGTGTCTACATGAAATACTGCTCCCCTCAGCTGGACTCGTGTGGCTCCAGCCACCTGTTAATAGTCGTGCCTGTGAATGTCAAATCGGGCCCAATGTGGTTTGCAGCTGTGCTTTAATAGGAGCAGCTTTACGCAAATGAACCGTGGGTCAGAATAGCAATAAAAAAATGCTAAAACAAAAAAGTTTACCAAGGGTTTGAGGGAACTGGGCACTCAAACTTAGGGGTTATCACTCAAATAACTTGTTGTAGTGTGCTTTAGTTGATTGTTTATTTATTCATTCATTCATGGCTGGCCTGTCTGCCTAGTATGGAGTGGTATGTAAGTATGGAAGTGGTGTTAAAAAGAGGAGTTAAACTCAATGGCAGATTACGAAATGCTGCATACAAGTGGTATTAGATTTAGTACAGTAGCGGCATGAATTGGGTAATGAGCTAAGTAGTGTTCTTTTTATAAATCATACAAGGAGGAAATTTGAGAATATGCAGTTACAAAGCAGGCAGGATTTTCACTTTCCAGTTGAAAATTGCATGTGTTTAGTTGTGATAAACTGGGGACACACTTTAATCTCACCATAAACAAAGATAGACTCTGAAGTTTCACTTTGTGCTCACTCCTAAATAACCTACTCTGTCTGCACTCTGATATGTCTAGATATATGGCTGGATTTAGGGTGTTGTGATGATAGCAGAACAGAAAAGGCGCTGCTCAGTATAGCTGAGAAGTTTTTTTTTCTACCTCATCTGGACCGTGATAAGAACCACCGTCCGTGAGATGACGATAACCACAGTTGTATTAATTTCAGCTCTTTGCCTCTGACTTTTATGTTGGAAGATTCAGGCACCAGAAACACTTCCTCTGCCAAAAGATTGTCTGCATCTGGTGCTGCCAGCTACTCTGCAGTTTTGACACCAGTTTGATCATCTGTTCTGAATTTGAAATGCTCCTCACTTAAAATTTTCACCTTGAGGGCTTCTGCCAAGCCACTGGTCACGAAGCGTCTCTGTGCTCCGCCTTCCCTGATGTAAGTGTGTGTGTGTGTGTGTGTGTGTGTGTGTGTGTGTGCATTCACTATTGAGTGGCTGTAAGGGTTATTTGGCCTTTGTGCATGCATGTGTGCATTTGTGCATACTGTCTGCCTGGGGGGAAAGAGAGTGCATACTGTATGTGTGAGGAAATGTGTGCACCAAGCGCACATTAGCACCCTCTCAATGTCAATGACTCCTCCTAGTCGGGGAAGTCAGTGAGCCACTGATGGACCATAACTGTCCATGTGAGTAGAACAGTGGTGTGTGTGTGCCAGAGACAAGGTGACACATGAAACAGTCTTCTGATGACTGATGGCCAAAGCAGGACGTCCTGACCTTACTGATGCTCTGTCACTCCTATAGAGGTGACTGTGATTATGTGAACACACAAACACATAAAGTCCAGACTAAACACAAAACGAGAACGATCACTGCACTGATGTGCTGCTGTATGCTTCTTTATAAAATCTAATTCTTCACTTCAGGGGTTTCTGTACAAACACATACTGCTGAGTGTGGACCAACACTTCCCTGTCACTGAAATGAATACACGGTGGGCTTAGCTTATGCAATCGCTCTCCTTCTGTGTCAAAACACACACAGTGCAGAGTAATTGCCCCACTATGCCTCCACCTGTGTTTACAGTGAGAGCACAATACTCGATCCCCTGTCCTCTCCTTGAGTACATTTTGAATCGAACTGCCCCTCTACCCAACAGCCTACATTTAAAAAAAAAAACTTTACTGTTCAGTAGCTCAGTTAAGCCTCCATTAAAGGTCTTTGTTGCCAGCAGCCAGAGGCCAACCTTCCCATCTCCAAGGCACTTATCTTGTCCATGCTGAAAAATGGCTACAAGAAGATTTTGTGGCAAATAATGAGCAAAATGGGTCTTTATTGGTCTCAAAGAGAGTTTTTCAGTCACATATTATAACTAATACAGTCTGAACAAAGGCTGTGCAGAGTCCTTCAGGAGATTGTTTATCACACATATTGCAAAGCTGCTCATTTATTATGGTTCATACAGTGATCACAATGTACGAAAGCGGAGAATGATTATTTTAAATAATTTTTCTTCCTATTCTCTTTGTGTTTGACCCGTTTAGAGCATGAATAATTTCCTCCACTTGTGGTATTAAAGGTGAGGGTTCACCTAACAGACCTTTAACACACAGCAGAGAGACATGAACAGACGCAGCACACAAACACACTTTCTATGCACATGCCCTTAGAGCACACACACTGGCACAATGTTCACTGTTGTGAGAAATCATAAAAGCTCAGAAACTGCTGCCCCTGGACCAGTTTTCACGCAGAAACGAGACAAACGCGAGAGCAGGATTTTTCCACAGAGGAACAGGCTTTTGTGTGAATGAACAAAGGGAATCTCCTTTCTCCCGTGCTCCTCTCTAACCTAAATCCTATCATGTGCCACCAAGCGTCTCCCACACGCCTGTTTCCAAGTTACCGGCAGCGTCGGCTGCCAATCCCGCTTAATTGCCTCCTGTGTAAAGTGACGGCTGAGGAGTGGCGATGAGAGCGAGCTGTCCTCGCCTTTTCCTGCAGCTCACTCTCTACTACCTTGCCAAGGAGAGACTCCAAATGAGAATTGTACTGTACACCTTTGGGAAATTACACAGTAGCGTTGACCGGGAGTAAAACTTCCATAATCAACCTGGAGACTTGCTGTATGAAAAAGCAATACCATTAAAACGTAACTATGGGACTTTTAATTTTGAGAAAGAAAACGTTCCCAATTTAGAAAACTGCTCTGTGAGGACATTTAATTGGAGCTGTAAGAGAGGGATGGAAAGCATATGAATATGGAGTGTTCTGATAAGAAATGTCTTGTTGGAAGTAAAAGTAAAGAACAGAGGCAGAACAGCAGGCAATTTTCTTTTAACGATAACCAGCTTTTCCTCACTAACCTTGCTTGAGCCTGGAGGAAAAGAAAAGATCTTCTCGCTCACTCCCTCTCGCAGAATTTACCACCCTGTTGCTCCTTGTTCCCTCTTCCTTTGTTGTGTCTTCCTCACAAATAGATCCTCCTCATCCTTGGGACTGGGGCTGGAATTAACAGCTCATGAGGGAAGTCAGGCGGAGGAGAAAGAAAACACACCAGAGAAGAAAAGAAACACACTCTTCTCACCCCTAAGTCCTCCTTGGCAGTGTATCCCCATCCGTCAGAGCACAGCGACTGAGTGTGAGAGAGTGAGAGAGGGAGAGAGAGAGAGTGAGACAGAGAGACAGAGAGAGAGAGGGAGAGATGAAATGATACTAAGTGGGCGAGTCACAGAGAAAGTGAGAGAGGGAGGGAGAGAGAGTACGTATGCACTGGAGGGTGATCCTCTGCACTGAATGAGCTCCTGTTTATCTCCCTGTCTGTCTCCTCTGCATGCATTCCTTCCCGACAGAAGCCACAAGGTCAGCTGCTTTTACAGTAACAAGACTTGGTTTGCTCTTGAGGGAAAAGATTTCCTGTTAGCTCTCCGCTCAACTTCCCTCATGAGTGAAATCACCCGGAGTTTGGTGCTTTTTTAAATCCCCTCTCTCTTGCACTCATCTTAGCAAGTGTTAATCTAATCTCCTCTCTCCCGACGCTGCCTGTCCAGAGGTTATTCCAACTGACAGGGAGTCTGCTGCAATTTAATTTTGGGTACTCAGTGTACAAATAAACAAAACAAACAGAAGCGGGCTTCTGCATATTTAGTGGATACTATTCCAATTTGCAAGTATAGAGAACACAAAAGGACAATTAAGTGAATCACTGCCTGAAGACAGAATTGTATGGCTTGTACACATGGGGGAAAATTGTTCTCAAAGTATTTGATCAATGGAAAAGCAGACAATAACAGAACACTGAGCCTAATCTACAGCGTAGATCAGTTGACAGTGAGAGACTCGATTGACAGAAAGTGAATCAGAAAATTTGATAGTTTACTTTGTCAAATCTGATGAACTAAACATCTTTGTACTGCTGCCAATCTGAATATATCATGTTGGACTGTGAAAAACCATAATGGGCTATTTTCAAAAGAACATAAACTTATTAATCTGTTGAGAAGAGAATGATGAGACAAATCGCAATGCTGAAACAATTAGTGAGTTAATCGATTAGTTGGTGGCAACAAAATTTGAATTTCAATTATTTTATTCAAGTAACTGACAGATTTGAAAAAAGACTCAATATTTGCTGCCTTCAGCTTATTAAATATTGAGTGAAATGATTAATTAATAATGGTTCTATGGTTCGATACGGTTAATTGCAGTCGTATTGCATTGGTGTGAAAATGTTAATGAGATGCTTCAATATGCATCATGTAACAGATTTGCATGATAATGGACAATGGGTGAATTACGATCACCTCCTAGCTGTGCTATAGGGCAGAATTAAATTAAAAAACTCCACTGAAACTTGTACGCCTGGTTTCACGTCACTAAAGAATACACTAGTGAGAAGTGCTGGTTTTGTAACATTTAGGGGTGTAAAGAGCGACCAGTATTGTCTCTGGTGACTTGGTCTTGCAAGTGCAGCACAGCCTGTATGTATGAAACATGCTGTATCCGCGATACTCTGCCTTTCTTCTCCGCTCTCCTGGTTCCTGATGTGACATGGCAGCCACAGAGCCTAAGTGTCTCCCCTGAGCACAGTGAACACTGGATCAATATGCACACGAAGTGGTGGATCAATCGGGTCGCAAGCATCAGCGAGAGGTGATTCAGGGGCCAATCTGACAGCTTCCTCAATTATGTTGATAAAGTGTCAGAAAGCAGCAAATCACACAGACTGACACGCACATCACGGTGACAGAAAGCCTCAGTCACATCGCATATGACGTGATTCTCCAAAGCGGGGAAATGAAGGGTATGAGCATATGGTCGTGTCATCTTGACGCCGCACGTTCGCCCACTGACCGGGCGAGTGAGAGGTGATCCCGCCGAGCTCTGTGGCTTCTGTGCTGTATGGACTGGTGGGTGTTGCTCCCGGACACATGGTCACATGCAGCAGAAGCAGGGAATTCTGGAAAGGTCCGGTTTCTGTCGGAGGGAGGATGAGCTGACAGGCAGGCCTGAGGTGGGTCTGGTGGTGGATGTAAGATGTTCAGCCAGGGGGAAGTATGCAGAGGAACGACATCATTTTTCCACATTGGTGTGTTTCTGTTTCTGCATGTAGAGTTTGCGAGCAGAGCCATAATAACTACTCATAGGTAGTCATTTACAATCCATCCACATGCCTCCTCTTGGTGCTGTTGTCAAAATATTCACTTCACAATTGAGATAACCTGCCTAAGTCAGTTTTTTAAAAGTCCCGTTGCATTTATGCTGCATGAAAACTAAAAACCATAAATACTAAACAAGCACAAAACCGTAAAACATCATTTTATTTGTCACAGAAAGGAGCTGTGATGAAATTCTTGCTGGAGTTGTGAGTTCTTATATGGAACACTCATCCACAGTGCCAGATAGTAAATATTACACATTTCCCTTACAACTCTTATGAAATATTGACTGCCTTGAAATGTACTCGGGAAATGAGGTCATGACAAATGAATGCAAAGCGGGGAAGCTACGTGGATAGTTCACTGGCGGCACTTAGTCACAAGATAATGCCTGTGATGACTGTATATCAGACAGAACACTCATGTCTTTTATACTGTAAATAGATCAGTATTTTTTTTTTTTTTGCAGTGGCTAGACAAAGGATAATGTTTCACTTCCATGTGTGTGTCGTCTCTGTGGACTAGAGAGCACACAATTTGTCGGTGACCATGCTGGGGTGCAGGGTCACTTTCACGACAAGCTCCTTGCTTGAATTGTCTTCCATGCAGCCGGGTCCAGTAATAACGAGCATCGAGGTGTTCATCACCTCTATCATACCTGTGCCTTCTTACAGATGGGATTGAAAATTTCCTCCGCAGTTCCCTTTTCTATTAAAGGCCCCTCCCTCCTCTGGGAGATTCAAATGATAGGAGTTACTCCGCCGAGCGTGGCCTTTCCCTCCTTTAAGCCAAGCTCCAGGAGATTTCTTTGAATCTTTTTAGGAGGCTCCATAACTGTAGAGGATCAGCTTACACGGTCCACTATTAAAATCTCCACAGTATTTGATACAGATGTGACTTTGAATCTTCAAAAAAAGACAGATTTGAACTTAGAATTATATGGTCCAAGTGCAAGGAAATTACTTTTTGAATAGGCTTGTCTGTTTTTTTATTTTTTTCCCTTTTTCTCTCTGCAATATCTTTCCCTTCTGCAACACCCGCCTCTACAGTTGGGTTATTTTCTCTTGTAGAAAATTTGACATGGTGGTTTTTAGAAAGGGTCTAAGTTCTTATGCAAAACGTACCTCTGCTACGAGTAAGTGTCCTGCAGCTGATGTAGTGTAGTCCCATGGCAATAAAGTGAGTGAATGTTGTTGTCAAGCTTTTCTCAGGGGCCCTGCTTAAGCGCACTAGATAGAGGTCAGAGGAGGAATGGGGAAATGTGCAAATCCCTACAAGTCATTGCATGTCCTCTGGTCTCTAAATTGATGCTGCTAATAGAAAAGTGCATCATGCTGCTTTCTAATTACTCCATCAGTCATCAGATGCCACATTTAGGAATTTAGGTGCAGTTCTTCCATTTGTTTTAAGTACAAAAGATCAATGAGAAAGAAGAAAATTTGGCCATTTAAATCCCCAAACGAGTTGTTACAGTTCAGTGTCATTTTTCAAGTGTATTTTTGAAAAGTGGGCTTATGCTAGAGAGAAGTGTGCAAAGACACCCCAACATCACCCCTGTAATGTGATCAGACTGAAAAACAATCAGACACAACATTAGCTCTTCGTTAGTCAATCTTCTGACGGGTAGCTGTCCATGTGTGTTCTCTAATTCAGTTAACTGTGTTCTCCTAATTGCCTAGAAGGTAGTGTTGCTTGTTGCAAAGCTGTAAACCCCATCTTGAAAGCAATGGGGTGTCACTTAGCATCAGCAATTACAAGATTCAATCATAAACTGCTCAGCCATCTGAAAAATATTAGGATAATCATTTTTTTTCTTTGTCCTCCATAAACAAACAAACGTAGCGAACAGACTACTATGCTGTTGAACAGGCGATATTATGAATTATTCTGAGCTGAGCAACTGCATTTCTCAACTAAAAAGTGAGATTATATGCATAAATACACACGGAAAAAATTGCTTTCATTGTTGCAGGCTATAGCTTCAAATGGCGTTTTTAGACTAAATGGTTTTGATGGACTTCCTGAGATTCCGATGGAGTAAGACAATTTTTTCTGCTTTGAGCTTTTCAGACTTAACACTGCAGAAGAATTGGACAGGTTTTGAGTCATACCTGCACTGTATTTTGTTTTCTGTGAGTCTGTCATATGTCCAATCGATGCCATCTCCTGCTGCATGCGAAGTGACAAATCGGTTCTGGCATGGCACTGAAATAGCTTCGCTCTCTCCGAGTCACTCGTGTCCAAACTTTGAGCTGTCCTCATGTTGCCAGGACTTAGGTCAGCTATGGTGTTACTTTTTCTTCTCCACCATCATTTCACCTTCATCACTGAATGACTCACATTTGTCCAAACACAAAACAAGAAAAACAAGCAAGTGACTGGTGCAGGATTCCAACCTGAATGCCAGCTAGACATGAAACAGTGCTCGTTTGGAGGAAAAAAGGAATGTTTTTAGGAGTGAAACAATTAGTTGATTAACCTATTAGTCAATCAAAGGAGGATTAATCAAAAAATATATTTTATTGTTGTATAAAGATTTCAGTTTTCCTCAAAATATACTCTTCACATAATGATAATAAATTACCTGTTAATATCTGGCTTTGGAAAAATATTTTTCCAGAGTTTTCTAATCTAAATTCTGAAACAGTTAATGATAAAAGTGATCAACAACCTAATCAGTTATTAAAACAATCTTTACTTAAAGCCTTAATAATTATTAGCAGCCCTAATCATTTTAGGAAAAGCAGTGTCTCCAAAAGCTGTAATTATATCAATTATTTGATATCATAAAATGGCCTATCTATACTAATAATCAGATGATTTCATTATAATACATTCCACGCAGTGATTTGTCTTTATCAATTTTCAGTGTTTATTTAATGGACTTCAAATATTAAATTAAAGGGAAATTTGCCTCTAGGTAGTGTATGATGTGCCAGAGTTTCAGATATCACAATGGTAGGTAAATCATTTTCTTGAACAAAGCCTTTAAAGTCTTTATTTTTTTCAACATTTTTAAAAGATGAAGAGGCCAAGAGAAATGTCAGATGACACAGGACGGCTACATAAAATATTTAGCACCTGTCAATAGTGCATCGACTTTTTCATCCCCACCTGTGTGTAAACAGCAAAGCCTCAGAGCACACAGTCACCTTTCATGATACTTCACTGTGAAGCCCCACTAGGAGAGCAACTGTCAGTCAAACTGATGGAGACGGATGAAACTGGAGGTCCACCTAAATTTTGTATGAGGTTTTGTGGAAAAGCTTTCAAAAAGAATTTGTGTGACTGTCTGCAGTGATCCTAATGTGAAAATCCACTGCAGACTTCAACAAAAATATCAAAGCCCCTCTCCCAGCGGTGGTCACCGTCACGGTCACAGCGTTGTTATTGCTCTCATAAAGGACTGGAATTGCTTTTGTGTTTGTGAATAAAGATTATGCATCATTACTACGATCATCCCCCTAAAATGAAGTTGGTTTTTTTTGGCAAAGTTTAATAGTTTTTCACCTCAAAAGCATTCGTGTCTTTTGCGGTGATTAATGCCTTCACTGTGATTTGATCCAGGACAATTAGTGAGAAAACAATGTAGGGATTCTCAGAGCTGAGATCAATTTCGCTCTCTGCCAGACCCACCGGCCACAAAGCATTTTTTTTTTTTTTGGGCAGGTCTTTAACAAGGCTTCAGGAATGCAGGCTGTAAAAATGGAAGTGACTGCAGCATGGCTGATGAACAGTGAGGATGCAAATTAGCGGCTTTAAGGATTCTCTGACAGGTTTAACTTAAATATAAAGAATGAGGGAGTGAAATAGCATTGCTTTCCTTATTTCAGACTATAGCATTTAACATGAAAGTGTACTAGTTCAGAGGACTTGTCAGCAACAGATGGCATGTTATGTTGACCTCTTCTCCACATTCTGCAACTAATAAAGTTTTAGAAAGTAAAGAATCCTTCAGATGCAGCAAAGATTAATTAGGAAAATGAGCTCTTTATAGTTTTAATGAGAACTAGTTGAATTTGATGTTTTTTTATCTAGTGTTTTAGAAGCCTTATAACATTTTAAGAAAGAAGATAAACTGAAAGTCATTCAGATGCCGCCTTTTACAACGAGTGGTACTTCAAGAACTTTCTGCTTTACCTTTAATAAGCCTTTTATAGCTCAGGCTTCTGTACCATGCCAACCCAGCTGATAGCTTCAGCATTGTGCTGCTACAAATTAAAACCAGAGAAGGAACTTCTGAGGGACCATCCAGGACGTTAAGATGAAATACAACTCATCCTGGCATTGATGCAAAAATGTTTAACAGCAACATTAAACTGCAAATCTTTGTGGCAAGAGGCTTTTGTTATGTCTGCCCGAGTCAAATCTAACACACCTGGAAGTCTGGCTCCTCATGTCTCAGACGATGATTCATAGCTCTCTGACTTGTCGACCCGGAGTGCTCTCAGTGAGGAAAGACATATCTAACTCCTAATGAAATGACCTCCTGTATCGAATTTGGGCCACAGAAAGGCATTCAGGAGAGGACGCAAGCAGTACACTGCCAAACTCAACTGTTATTGGTAGCAATGGCGATCTTATGATGGTCATTTATGCCTTATCTCCTAATATAGTGTATATCTATTATATAATACATAGCATTTTAACATAATGAAAATGGTCTCTGCACTGATAGTCTGATATTCTGTTGGGTAAAAATCTGTTAACGGCGTGTAGTGGTCTAAGACACAAACTGACCTCCTGACCTCCTGAACACTTTTGTCTACTTCTAAGATATCCAATTAGGCTTTCCCAACCTTGCAACGTCTCATCTACAGTTTCCCTTTACCCACTCT
The DNA here is from genome assembly GCF_022539595.1 of Amphiprion ocellaris. Classification (NCBI taxonomy): domain Eukaryota; kingdom Metazoa; phylum Chordata; class Actinopteri; family Pomacentridae; genus Amphiprion; species Amphiprion ocellaris. The sequence continues at coordinate 18,466,425 of NC_072768.1, forward strand.
AAGCCTCAAGGGTTTTAAAATTTTCCAGATAGACTTACAATCTCTACACCAGTCAGTCAAAACATAACAAAACCCTTGACAGATGAAACGTACAACATCGTCATCTTGTTAAAATGCAGTATTCTGCTGAGAAACATTGGGTCCTGACATTCATGTGGATATTATGTTAGCAAATACCATCCACCTAAATTTATCAACAACCCACCCCAATGGCAAAGGCACTCCCCAATGGAGAATGAGCCCCGCTATACCGCAAAACCTGCTTGGGGCCCAGCATGCACAACATGACATTGAGTGCAAGATGGTGAACCAGTCTCAATCTCCATACACTATTATCTGATTGAGCATCTGTGACTTACGCCAGAACAAGCCTGATCCATGGAGACCCCGTCCTGCAATTCACAGGACCACTGCCAACATCTTGGGGCCAGACACCGCACGCAGAACACCACCCGAGGTTCCATGTCTATGCCCTGACAGGTCAGATCTGTTTTGGAAGCACAAGGGGAACATGCACATTATAAGGCAGGTGTAGTGTACATGAAAATAAATCAGTACTATCTATCTATCTGAGGATGAAATTCTAAACATCTATATTGTCTATTATCTACATTTCTGTTAATAAAAGGCTTAATTTCCGAAATCCCCCCAAAATTAATGTTGTCAAGCTTAACTGATGTGACTGACTCCTTTTTTGTTTGGGTTAAATGCTAATGTTAGCATTCTAATATACTCACAAATGTTTACCTTCTTAGTTTAGCATGTAACAGCAACATTTGCTTGTTATTACTTCACAGAAAGCATTAGTTCTGAAAGACTTTTGCCATAAACCAAAATATTAGACAAAATGTTAACCTGACGGATTAAAAGCTACTATAATTCGTTCTGAGGGACGCATGAATTTCTGTATGAAGTTTCATGGCCATATATTCAACAGCTGTAGAGGGATGTCAATCAAAAAGTTTGCTCAAATATGAACCTCATGGTGACACTATTGCATAAATCAGGGCATCACTGAAGTCGGTACGATTCACTCTCTGGAGACTGTGATGGACTATGCAAAATGTCATGGCAATTCATCCAGTAGTTGCTGAGACATTTCAGTGGTCCAATAGACCCACAAAGCCAATATTAATACCATCCTGCTGATGTGACTATAATCCTAAGACTGCACCTAACACTAAAGTTGCACTATATTAAAATAAACCTGAGATCTGCAGTGCTGGGAAAAATTCTAGCTCTTTAAATGTGCCGATTCTACATTATCCATCATGCAGCACCATCAGAGAGTAACATGGGAATGGCCCCAAACATACAGGCCCATAAAGAACTATCTTTAGCAACAACACGAGTAAGGAGGCCTGTAACAGATGGTCTGGCCCCCACAGAGCCCTGATCTCAACTTCATTAAGTCAATCTAAGACTACATGAGGAGACAAAAGACAACCGGACATCCTGAAGCCACAGAGGAACTGTGGCAAGTTCTCAAAGATGCCAGAACAACTATGTAGTACCCTGCAATGTGCAAGGACTGTTTCAAAGGCTAAGGTTGCTCACACCAAATATTGATTTTGTTTACTTCCCACACTATAAAACTGAAAACAGTCTCATTTTACTTTTAGTGCCTTAAAATTTCACACAGTACTGTATAGTCATGTAAAAAAAGTAAGTATGGAAATTGGGCATGTATGTAAATTGTTGTTTTCAATATATTTGAATGAAAAAGACATTTAGTTCACTTTGAAACTGACAGACTGGAACATAGCCACAAGGAAAATAAAAATATCAATAGATGCACTATTCTTCTGTGGAAAAAGTCAGCAGGCACTTAGTCTCAGAAGCTATTACTGCCACTTCCAGCAGAAATAACTTTTTGTAGGCGTTGTACACAATTATCCGTATCTGGTATCAGTTTGCTGAAATTTTTGACCACACTTCCTGCAAAATTCTTTCAGGTGTTAGATGTTTAAGGGTTTTCTTGCACAAAGTGCCCATTTGAAATCCACACACTTCACTGTGATTGCGAGTAAGCCATCCCATAACTCTCCATTTCTTCTGTCTGAGCCATTCCTCGGTGGATTTGCTGTGTGTTGAGGATCATTATCCTGCTGAAAGGTCCACTTCTTGTTTGACTCCAGCTTTAGGACAGATGGCCTCACATTATCTTTAAGTACTCTTTGAAATGGTTCAGAATTCGTAGTTGAATCACCGACCAATTGCCCAGTTCCCTCAAGCAGAGAGGAAGCCCTAATCCATAACATTTCCAGCACAGTGAGTCACAGATGGCATGATGTTTTGTACCAGAAAAGACCTGGTCGTTGTCTATATATTCAACGGTGAACTGTAGGTTTGCTTTTATGTTCTTTTTGGACAGCAAAGGCATTTTGCCTCCCTGCAGGTCAAACATGTGCAACCTCTTTCTGATTGGAGATGCACCACCAATAGCTGTAGAGTTACCTGCAGATGCTGTGTTGAAAGTTGAGACTTCTGTTTACATCAAATGGCCAGTTCTGGGCAAATTGGTGGTTGTTTCAAGTTTACAGCACTTAATAGAGTGGAAGGTTTTATTTCAGATAATTCTGAGATCTCAACCTTTTTTTTCTAAAGGCCTTAGAGAAAGCTCTTTACATCTTGGGATGATAACACAACACACACTTCAATCGCAAAGAGAAAAGTGGACCTTCGACGTTAGAGGTCTAAAAAAGAGACTTCCAAGAAGGTTATAATCACTCGCAACTAATCCTGTTTCTAATTTTATAGATTTTACAGTGTGACAAATGTGGGGATGCACTTAATTGTTCTATGTGACATTGTTTTTCTATGTTTTGAAATTATGAAAATGATTTCAAAATGTCAGTTTTATGTCTTTTGATGATTTCACCTTTATTTGTTATATATGTTGTCAACAATTTCAGTGGGATGTGCTATTTTTTTCACATAACTGTATACAAAAAAAATTTACCAAAGGGGTACGTAAAGTCTGTTGAATTATAGGGTATCATCTCCACTCATGTTTTTAGGAATAGTGAACGTTTTTTTCATTTTAATCCTTAGATTTTCCATAAAAGTAACAGGCATCTGTGTCTGAACTGTAGAGAGGAAGTTGTGATGGTGTCTGGCACAAACATTAACATCTATTGAGGGTTTAAAGGAAGTCCTCCACGAGGCCTTTTACAGGAAGGACACACAAAAGAGTCTCAGCACTGCGCAGGACTCTTTATATCATGTTTATATTTGAGGCTTTTAGAGACATACTTATCCAGAGGGATTTAAAATGAGTCAGTAGTTAATAGCTCAGGGATAGCCACACAACAGTCAGTTGCTGTGGGGACCAAATCTCTCAGACTTCCTCTGTAACTACAACACTGCCACCACAGTGTGCCCTTTCCCAGACAGATTTATGTACAACAGGAACTTGTAACTTGTAAAACACAACATTGTCACCAACCCTTTCACACTGTGCAACCATGCCCTCTGTCTCAACTCAAAATAGGATGTCTAATGAATTCACAGTGAAATTAAACAGAGAACCACAGCAAACCCATTTGTGACACTGCGAGATCATTTTATTAGTTTTTTTATTTAATTTTTTTTTTTTACAAATATCGACAGTCAATTAAATTTGTTTTGTCTATTTACCATTCACTAGACAGCCATTATCTAAGCATAATCCTGCATTCATACACTCACCACAGGCCTGTCAAGCTTCAGATTTCACCACCTATTAAAAGGTATGTGGACAGGGCTATTGCTATAAAGTGGTATGCTGCATTTGAATGAACTGGAGGCTGCTGATTATTTTTTTAAGCTTGTATGAAAACCAGACACACCAACTGAAGATGTCTATAAGGTGTTTTTTTATGCAGTAAGACAGCTCATGAGCAAAATAAGCAGTCAACACCATGGCTGAGCATTTCTGCCTTCCAACTGCAGCACACCAATGACAGTCTGAAAAACACTGATTTAGACATCTTGGCTTTCATATATATATAACTAAACTAAGTAATCAATCCTGTCAATTTGCAGAGTGACTTTCTGCATCATTCTTCTTCTTCGGAATCGGTTCCTGCGTCAAACATGTATGACTGAAACACTCCAATATTATAACTTGCCATTGTGAAGCGTAGTTTTACAGTGTTGAACAGAGTTGTAGGTGAGCTGCTGTGCTTAAGCTTCAGCAAGTAGCAGAGGAGAGAGTGGAGAGAGGCATGGACTTCAAATATCTGCACATTTTAGTGGAAGCAACAGTGTGGAGTTACATCTAAGTCATTTCAAGGGAGAGAGGGATTATTTTCATAGAAAAATATGTAGATCTGATATACAGACATTTGATTTTAGGACTTTAATCAATGACTAAAGAGAGACTTTAAATGGATTCAGCTTTGTATTTATCTGCTCTAACAGTGCATTTGTTGGCGTGTCCAGCTATGTGGCTTACCATTTACAGTAGAAAGACTAGCATTGTTTTTGAAGTCAAGGGGCATATAATTAACTAACAACATTATTTTGTAGTCTTACAGATCAGAAAAAATACCTAGTTAGAGAAAAGTGCTACCGTGTCAAAGTTTGGATTGACATCAGTTCTGTTGCAAAAAGTTGACACTTCAACCAAACCTGTGTCTGACATGTTTGCCAAATTCATTTTCACATTCTTTTCTCTTGTAAAAGTGAAACATTTTTTGAAAATCTGAACATTTATAAACAAACATTACCACTGTGTTGCCTGACCAAATATGTTTATTTCTGCAGTCCAAACTATCCAAAGGGGTTACCCTTAATTATTTGTGTCAATACATAACTAGAGCCAATGAATACCACAGCCATTGGCTAGAAATAAGAACTCTGGTGGTTTACTTTTCTCAGAAATTATAGCCCTATTGCTTCACAAATAAATAAATGCCTAATTTTGAGAGGTAATTCTACCACTGTTACCACAATACAATGCAAATTATATATTTGTTAGCATGGAAAGCTTTTTCATGCTCAAAAAGTAGTTGCAATCATTAAAAAATTAAGATCCATTGCAATAACTCATTCAATAATTTGCTAAAATGAAAGAAAAAAAAACTCTGGGCAGTACAAGTAACTTACATTGAGAGGAACAAAGAAGCATAAGGGAGACATCTGTGGCAGAGTTCTTAACTCTTAAATTATCGCTGATTAGAGAAGGAATAATGATCGCCACTTTAATTGTCAATCAGCATGAGAGCCTTTTCATGTGATTGCACAAGGTCATTAGAGTGCTATTCAGTGGCATTGAAGAGCCAAGTCGTGAGTGTGATGGTGTGTGTGTGTGTGTGTGTGTGTGTGTGTGTGTGTGTGTGTGTGTGTGTGTGTGATGGTGTGTCATGCGGTATGACATCAGGTGACCTAGAGGATGTGAATGAAGCACGTTCCCCATAACTGATGAGTTGACCTCTGACCACGAGTGTGATGGCATTGAAAGACCTCACTAGTCATACGCTCAAGTCTGAGTTACAGGATGCTAAGGCATGCTGACATGACATGTTAAAAAAAGAAAAAAAGAAAGAAAGAATATTTTATCATTAACTAAATCCAACAAATCTGAACCTCATATCTTTCCCCCAAGCTCTAATGAAATCAATTATAGTACGTTCTGGATGCTCTATTTATAAAAAGCAAGAAGTGGATAAGCATAGTATGAGCAAACTGTTGCAACTGACAGCTGGTCTTTCAACAGATACTGTTTGCTTTGCTTTAATTAGAATGATCAGAAAAGGCTATACAGTATAAGTGGCTAAATAAAGAAATCTGAGAGGCAGCCTTGAACGGCTGATAAAACGCTGAAGATTTTAGATCAAGTGAGTGTGCCAGATTGCTTTTAAAACAGTTCTACCCCTTCACTGATGGTTAATACTGTGGAATAAAGGAAGCACTTTGAAGAGCATGCAGCTCAATAACTAGGCGCATATAGGGCGAAAGATTATACAACATAAATAATCATCAGAATAATTCATAACTATTGATTCACTAGACCTTCTTTGCCCTATTGACATATTTAAGGATGGTCTGAGTGCATGTTTAAGGAGTGCAAGCTATGCATCGGTCTAATGTTGTTAATATGTTTGCGTAGTCTCTGCTGGTCTGTGTGAATGGATGTGTGGTGTATAGATAGGTGAAGACCAACTATATTTATATCTTCTATGTGCGCTCTAGCTTGATTGTCAATCACAAGGAATCTGATTAGAGCCACATTAAATTTGCTGAGAGACTCCTAGAAGGTCATGTAATGCTGATGCCAACAAGACCTTGGTTGAATGAAATATTAACTTGTGTAATTACCATCCAATCGCTTTTCCTGATAAATGAAAACCCATTAGTGTGTCTACAGGTGCATAGTGATAAGAACACGCCATAAAATGATCCCTTATGGCATCATTTATTAAATGTTATAACCATGCTTAGTCTTAATGATGCTGTAAAGTGGGCATGCAAAGATATTTTCACAGCAGCTGAGACTTTGCTTCTGTTTGAGTGGCAGGCACCTCTTAAAACTGTAAACGGGAAACCTCCAACCTAGTTTCAGTCAACAATTTCACCATTGCTCTAATTTAGTGCACAAGATATATTAAACTGCAGGTTACCATAGCAACAGCACCTCTACTTCATGCTACATAAACAGTTAATTCATGCTAGTGAAAGTGGCACACTAACTACGCCCCAAAACTGACTACAAAAGCACACAAGTTAAAAATAAATTGGAGCTTCATGGTACATTGATGGAACTACACAAATTCCTGACTTTGACGTAAGCGTAAAAACAAAATAAAAATGCACTGCTAAAAACAACATTTGTGGAATTAGGACATCTGCAAAATGTCCCCTAAAAGAGTCACTAGTAAAAGTAAATACAAGTGTTATATTGTCATACTGTACATATATATATATATCTATATATATATATATATATATATATATATATATATATATATATATAGAGAGAGAGAGAGAGAGAGAGAGAGTATATTAGTGTCCATGTGTTGAGCTGCGAAGAGAATTTCAAATTTCAGTACTGTAGGTGGTCACGTTTAATGAAAAGTAATTTAATGCATCATAGAATGTGCTGAACATAATTTTTAAAGCTTATCTGCAAAGCTACAAGTAACTACAGCTGTCAAATAAATGTGGTGGACCACAAAATACAATACTTTCAATTAGCAGAAAATGGAAACATTCAATTGAAATACAAATACTTCAAAACTGCACTAAAGGACAGCACTAAAGTAAATATGTATAGTTATTTTCCACCAGTGCCCTTCTACAGGCTCCATCCTCTGAATAAGACTGTGTTCAAAGGCTAAATAAGAAGCTAGACAGTGGGTCGATTGACCTCTCTGGTCCAGACTGAAATATTTCTCTAATCTCTGAATGAACTCGTGAAATTTGCAGTCATGTCCCTTTCAGCATCAATTGCAACACTACTGGTGATGTCTTAGCTTTCCCTTTTTTGTTTATGACCTAAACCTGCGAAACAAATGACATTCCCATCAACCTTAGCTAAAGCTACACCAGGGATATAATTGCTTTTAACTATGTTTTTTATTGCGCATGATGTCTACGCGTCTACAGAAATGAATACCTTGTTCCTGTAAGTTACAATACGCACATGAATAGTAGGGGCAGTGTAGGGGCAATTTCTCAAATGTACATAAAAACAGAAGCATACTCAACATTGTCATGGTGTTCTGCATTTAGGGACTCAACACACTATGATGACACTGCTGGAGCTTTTTGAGCCTTGATGTTAGAATTAGCTCAGAACTAACCTCCTCAAATGTCATGTTTATTGTTTACATCATGCAAATTTCTACATTATATATGGTCTGAGTTTTCTAGTGTGCCCTCTAGTGGAACACTCGAGTAACACACATAGTACACAGGCAAGTACAATTACCTTCGTAACAAAGCCAGGTGTCTGTATCAATGTATGGTTAAAAAGCATGTTTATTGTTAGACTTTGTGTGAAGTGCTGATCAGTAAACCGAATCCATAGGTTTTGGGATAATCTAAAAAAAGCAATAAGTTGGAGCGTGAGTGGAGCTGAGGTGGGCCATGCAAACTTCTCTGAACCATGGGATGTCTTTTGATGGCACCCACCACATCTTTAACAAGAAAAGCACTCAGAGAGCCCAGTACTCCACCAAGCATGCTCAGTCTTTGCGTCATTTCCGACAGATGAAATCTTTAACAAAAAATGATGTTGCGCTGAGCACAGGCATGTGTTACGCATGTGTACATTATGTATGGATACCGAATCGCGTGACTTAAATATGTAGCGGGCGACGGGAATTGATGGGACTCAGAAACACCCCCACAATTTAATCAATTGTTCCTTGTATCATTTCGGACAGATAAGTCCCAATAAGTCTGAAATGATCGATTTGTAGTAGGAAGATAATCATGTCATCGTCAGCAGGCAGCTGACGTAGCATTCACTTGTTGTCAAAGTTACAGTGATGCCATGCCACTATCTTGCAATGATATGGAAATCCTTAACAAATCCGTGGATCCAGACTATAAACCACATCACTGCGAAAATCTAATGAGGTGGACCCTATGTCATTTCTGATCTTCTCTGAAAATTTCATCCAAATCCGTTTTTCCGTTTTTGAGTAATTTTGTGCAAACGTATGTCGATTGTCACATAACTCCGCCGCATTTTTTGGAGGAGTAATTATGCAAAACTTTATGTCTTCATACAATCTAATCTGATGACTTGCATAGAAAATCACCTGTCATACAGTTATCATGAATGGGGAAAGTACTGTAGCTACAGAGACCAAAACAGTTTCTGTATCAGGGTGCTAACATGTTCAGTGAAGTTGGGCATTTTAACGTGGAGGTCTATGATGATAGACTCGCTTCTAGAGCCAACCTCCAGTGGGCATTCAAGGAACTGCAGTGTTTGATACTTCTGCATCAGCTTCATTTTTTAGCTCCAGAGGCTGCTGATTGATTTAGGTGAAAGAACCATTGCATCTAAACTTGACAGGGCTACACTGTAGTGTATTTTAAGTGTATAAGTACTTCAATATGACATACTATAATACCAAATACCATCTGTTAACTGGAGTGAACCGGAGGGCTCTCTGTATTGAGGAACTGTGTGAGAAGCACACTAAACCTTTTCTAATTTTTGAGCTTTCGAGAGAAGCAAACAACAAAAAAGGGGGAATTTCATTTTTGTTTAAATATACTGCCACTAAAAATTACTAACTACTATAAAAGAGGGGGGAAAGTTGCAGAGAATTCTACATTTGTCCTGCCAGCTCATTTCTTGATTACTTTAAACTGGTGTCCTTGGTGTTTGGCCCAAAATCATGCTGTTAAAAGAAGCAGGCTCCTCTCATGCACAGAGCTTTGTTATTCCATTCAGTGCTTGGGTTTGGCTACACAAGACAAAGCTCTCAAATCATCCAAGAATGAATCATCAACTCGAAGACCGTTTGTGAAACCAACAATATAATTTTAATAGCTCACGGAAAAGAACAGCGGACATGGAGTACAGGAAAAACCAATTAAACTGTGTGAAAACAGTGTGATGATAATTCTATCAAAAAGGAACTATTGCAAAAACTAGATCTGCAAAAAACAAACACTCTGTACTTGAACAAATCTCAAATGGAAAGAGTTTTTTACTCAAAACTTGCGGTGCAAAAACAGGTGCCATGTTTAACAGAATTTGCAGTAAGTGGCCAATAGACTTTTAAGCCAGTTACACACACTTTATCTATGTTCTTGCTAATCTAAATGCCATGATTAGTTGTCATCTGTGCTAGTCACACACTCATAATCTAAGTCATCCCATGTTGCTCATTGCTTCTCAGGGACTGACTCCCAGTTAGGGCTGAGAACCCACTATCACTGAGACCCTAACAAGGAAGACAGATGGTCAAGATTTATTAGCAGTATAGATCTCATAGCTCCCAGCAGACCTGCAACATGTCATTTAGTGAGAAATGTCATGAACTGAGACATGATATAAGCCCTGTGTAAAGTCTTGGCAAATATCAATCATCTTCTTTCTCCCTCTTGTGCTGTGACAATATTTGAATTATCGACGTTTATGTGAACATGGAAGTGCTCAGAGGGCCTGAGAATCCGTACTAAATCACCAGTGAGGTGTCCTGAGATTACTACAGAGTTGACAGAGTGATAAACCAAAATCTGATTTGCAAATACATTATCCTGTTCAGTTTAAATGTGATAAATGCTTTGTGAGTGCTATGAAAAGATGTGGTAAAATGATCAAATCTTACAACTTCAAGGCTTCCACCAACGGTCCGCAGTTGAGATAAAAATTATGTTTTTTTTATCACAATTTGCAGGAAGGGGTTTGACTTTTCTGTCACAAATAGAAAATAGTAAAACTGATTGTTGTCCCTTCCATCTTGGATTGGTAGCATTGTGCCTTGTGCTTCCTTGGGATCTGTGCAATTCAAATCATAGCAATGTATTCAAACTCTAACATCTGCTGAGTGAACATTGACACTGCTTTTTGGGATCACCTTGAGGAAAGGTGAGATTAGCTTTGATCGCACAGACACATGCTCACGCCAACAGACATATTGTGTCTTGTCTTTCATCTGCTTTCACTGTTTGATTCCATCTGTCAATTCTTTAGACTTAATGCACCTCAGGGTTTGTGTTTTATCTTTGTGTGTGTGTGTGTGTGTGTGTGTGTGTGTGTGTGTGTGTGTGTGTGTGTGTGTGTCCCTTTGAGACTGATGGGAGGAAGAAGCCCTCTGTCAGGACTTGGATATAGCAGACAAGGTGATTTCAATTTGATATGTCATGAATCACAAGGCATTTACTCAGCATGGCACAAGACAGACGCTACACACAGCCACTGACCTAATACTTGAAGCCTTCTGCATTCAGATCAGCATCTACCGCATGCTGACAATGCATATGTTTTTTTAGGTTTGTATTTCGCTCCGGTTTTGGCCTTGTGCTGCCACAATGTCACAGGCCCAGTTCAACAAGAACCCAATGTATTATTTATATATCATGCACAGGATAAAGGGTACATTTTTTTGTTAGTAATAGTAGAGATGTCTTAAAGATCAGCATCAGAGGCAGTTTCAAGAGATGCGTTCTTACAGTTAAACATGTATTCAGACAGATTTATATTTTTGTACTAGTATTTTAAATAAGTAGACAGGAAAAAGGAGGTTTGTTGTAGCAGTCACTAGCTGTTTTTCTCAATGCGGTAGATACACATTTGATCAGCATTCACATAAGAATCAGTATAGAATTTGATTCTGCAACCGAAGATATTTAATATGGAAGGACTGGCATTGGTATCAGAGCCATAAAAACTTGATTGGCACATTCTTAATTACTAGGTATCATGAGTGATTCATTATTCATCATTGTTAATAAAAATGTCAAACAAATGAGTAGAGCCAAACTTGTTAAATGTGAGTTTTTGGTGTCAGTTCTGTCTTTTGTGATTAACTGAATGTCCCTGGGTTTTGGACTGTCCATCCAGGCAGGCACATGAGGGGGCTGAATCCAATCCCAGATGTTACTGGGTGAGAGGCAGGGGACACCCTGGACAAGTCAGCAGTCCACTGCAAGGCTAACAGAAAGAGACAGACAACCGTGTACACTCACACTCCCACCCACGGCAAATTTAGAACTAGTGGAGTTAACCAAAGCACGTCTTGGACTGTAGGAGGAAGCCAGAGCACCAGAAGAAAACTGCCGCAGGCAAAGGGAGAACATGCAAACTAAATACAGGAAAACCTAAGCTGGCCAGCGGGTTCAAATCCAGAGCCTTCATGCAGTGAGGTGATTAACCACTGTACCACCACGCTGCCCCAGTGCACTGTTAGTAAATTTTTATAAAGCATTTAAAAACACCACTACTAACTATTTGTTCACAAAAAAAGAGCAACAAAAGGTAATAATTATTCAGCCACTTACAACCATGGAGCATTCCGTTTTATGCCCACTAAATCTCAAAGAACAATTACAGCACATGCTGATCAGTACACAGGTCGAGTGTTTGGCGGCAGCCCCGATTCTCCAGTGCATTGATAAGTAAACACACATCTACATACGTATGCACAGTTGGCCTGAATCATGGAAGAGGAAAAGAAACCAAGTGTAGTTTGATTGTTCATTGAAGATGGCAGATGAATGTTGACAGCGCAGAGGGAGAGACATGCAGCGTCCTTCAGCTTCAAAAAATGTGAGCAGCCAGGCGGAATTAACAAATAGGAAATAATTGCATTTGAAAGCATTTTACATTGTGAAAATACCTTTCTTTCATTGCAGTAAATTGCTCAGCTTTACATGCTGTCCGCTTGGTGAGTCTGAAGCCACATGTAGCATAATAGCCATCCCTGGGTCCAGATGCTCTTCTTTAGTGAGGCACTATCGAGGGTTGCAAAAGCTCAATAGTAATGCGCTCACAATTTCTTGTTTTTGCTACTGTACTGAAAGCATACTGAACCATGGGTCCTAATACTATGATTTGTAATGGACTAACTCTAACAACTATTGTAACATGGATCAAGAGATGTGATGTCATTCATCCTTTTGGTCAAACAATAAAAATGAATTGAGCCTAACCCTGTGACTTTATGTAGATAGTCACAATTTTTACTGGGCAGCCGTGACTCAGGTGGTGAAGCGGGTTGTCCATTGATTGCGCTATTTGCCTTCTGCGGGGGTGTGTGAATGAAAGAAATGTGCTGATGCTTACTGGGTGATGAGCATTTGTGCAATCATCACCTTGAGTTCCAACTCCTTAGCTAGCTTTGCTCTCTCTGTTTATGCATGCAGCTAATGTATCCTTGCGACGGCCTTGTGGATCTCAAGGGCAGCTCATGAGTTAAGTCGCTGGACATGATACAAATTGTATAAATCATGATCCACTATGTCCATTAGCCTGCAGATTGTGGCTATCCATTTAGTAATTGCTATCGCTAATGCGTTCTTCTTGATTTTTATAGCGGTTAGTAAAAGATGTTATGGTGCTTTTCTGTCACCAACTGAAATGGAGTGTGGATCGGGAATCTAAATACACCTTCACTATTTCTAATGTATAAAAAAAGAACAGAACCTGCATTAATAGCGTTATTAAAGTATAAAGGTAAAATTGTGGAAATGCCTCATTATCACATGCATTTTGACAGCTCTTGTTTTTAGAAGTATGACAGAAATTAAAATGGTTGCAAGACTTGCATTTTATTTCTAATTAGAATTACATTGTCTGAAGTAAGAATTTCAAGTATGTTATTAAATCTGTGTAGTCTATTTTCTGTTCATTTTTCTCATTTTATGAGCTTCAAGCCATGAGAAAACAATTTCTGTTTAGGAATGAGTAACCTCTTCATAACAGAGGGGTTTGCATGTCTCCGGGACCTTGGAAGTTTGGTTATTGGGGTCAGTAGATTATGGGTGAGTGTCTCGCATGTCAAATTGGAGTCAGGCAAGATGCCAGACACAAAGTGATTCCAAGTCTTTAATGAAGTGGCCAAAAGCGGACAGATGTGGGACAGCAGGGCCTTCGACTGAAACCAGGCCTGAAGGGGGTCGGCAGACTTGGACTAGTGGTGCTTGGTTTTCCGTCTGGAAGCACAGAAGGGAGAGCTGGTGCAACAGGTTGAGCAGTAATGACAATATGCACATGCTTCTGAACCTGCACGGCTTTTACGACTTGCAACAAACCTCCACCACGAGGGCCATAGGAGTAGCCCACAGCGCCTATAATCCACAGCATCATAATAACAGTGGATAGATGTAATGTGAAAGGGTCTGCTGGTCGTATGAACCCAACTCTGCAGCCCCCTCAGCTATACAGAGCGTTAGACATCTTTCATCTCATTGTTTTCTTGCCCTCATTTTTTTCTCGAGTATTCCCACATTGGTGGAGCATAATATATGCGATGGAAGAGTGAATCCTGGGTTTATGCGTATCTACTGGGTCTACCGGATGTGTAAACAGAGAACAGTTTTCTAACAGTTTGCCATATAGGCTTAAAAGAGGACATAATGTTGGTAATGTGCTCACAACCTAACCAAAAAGTAGTCAAAAAGATTTGTTTTTGCAGGTTTAACATACAGATGTGACAGATCAAGACTGAAAATTGGGATTCACCATGCTCTGTGTGAAATATATCAAGTGTAAGTACTTCACTGGCAGTACACAAGCAGTTACAGGCATTTCCTCTGACAGTGAATGTCTCACCAGGCTGATGAAGCAGAAATGCATCTGTAGTTGTCAGTCACTTGACAGAAAATTGACTTGACACACTTCAGCTGTTTTATATCCGCATGTTTTAACGTAACGCTTCCCTGCAATATTCTGTTGTAATTAAGAGAACTGCGTTGTCTGCTTTGTTGCTGAATTTCAATATCTTAACCTCGATTAGCCCTCATCCGTAATAGCTGATTATCAGCGGTTTGTAAATAGAGGCACTATGAATATTGCACACATAGACAACAGGAGAGAGAGGAACCAATGAAGCCTCCATGTAATACTTGTGTCAGTCTCTGCTGTCCCTTGTGTACTGTGTGTGTGAATGTTTCCTACTTCAAAATGCATGTTTGGATGCTTGATTATTACATAACACACCATAAGCAGAATGCAATTAGCAGTATTGGTTTGTACAGTTTCTTTGATGTTAATGAAAAGAAACATTTGAAGAGGAAAGGGGAGATGCTCACAAGCAAACCCTGGTTGTCATGGCAGGGCTGACGCAAAAACAGGACCATCCACACTCCCTACACACACACACATGTACACACATGCACACACATGCAGTTGTTGGCTATTTTAAGCTCTACAAGACTGTAATTTGAGAGCTCCATTTTTGACAATTGTAACTCAGAGTGCAGATGAGAATAAAAGACTGTGGGATCAGAGGCTGACAGGGGTGGAGGTTGGCAGGTGAGCATATTATGGGAGCACAGCCCAAAGTGCCAGCAGGCAGGTCAGGGGAGCCACTTGTTATCCTGTCCACCTTTGCCCCTGTAACACACTTTCATCTGCTTTCATATAGAAAGCCCTCATGTAGACAGACATCCACTTGGATTGCCTGTTGAACTGTACTGTAATCTCACAAGCATTTCCACAGCATACAGAAAAGTTTTGTTACCTTGGTTTCTTGTAAAGAAAAAAAACAGCTTCAATTGTCAAGCTTCTTTTGCAATTACAGATTCTTGACATTCGTGTAAAACTGTTCACAACCTCTCTCAACAGGAAACCTTGCCCCCATGTGAGGCACAAATAAACAGAGGCTTCAGTGACTCATCCACGTGTACTATACTCTAGTCATACACTATAACCACACTGACAGGAGAGTTCCAGAGCTGGACAAACGCCACTTTGGATTCCTTGCGAGGTGAGTGGGTGGAAGTCAGATCTATTCTAGGACCTGGATAGATTTGCTTTTCAGACATCAATTAGTCTGGGAATAGCAGCAAGTCAGAGAGATTATTACCAGGATGATTCTGAGAGGAGGCAGACACCTGTGCCTAGATGTTTAGAATGGAAAATCTCAGGCAGATATCCAGCACATCTGGGTAAAGTCACAGGAGCTTTCATGTGACTTGATCTGAAGCCTCTGGAAACCAATGAGCACCATTTGCTTTGTGTCTTTCTAAATATTACTCCTGCTTGACTATCATTAATTTCATCAACTATTGTTTATGATACAGTCATACGTCAGATGAAAACAAGTTAAAGCAGTAGCACCTGTTAATATAGCGATGACTACTTATAGTGGTGCAATGATTATTCACATTTACTGGCAGAAGCACAATGTCAAACCCTACTTAAGTAAAACCAGTTTGACATAAGTTGAGTTTTATTAGTAAAACAAGTTTTATCATCAAGATGTAATGTAAACATCAGAAACTAGAATTAACACCTTATGTATTATGGTGGTATGTGTCAGGCAACCAATCAAAGTTCAGTTTCCATCCATGTCTGTCCAGACACATACATATAGTAAAGACTTTGGACTGTCTAAGTTCATTACGAGAAACAAAAAAAAAACATAGTTAAATTTCTTGTATGTGTTGACATGTTTGGCCAGAAAAGTTGATTCTGATAGAACACATCCTTGCAGCCATAACAGAAGGCAATACTTCAAATGTCCATGCTGCTTCACACACATCTTGAACCCAGCTGCACAAAACATCGATACAATCAGCATTCAATCCACTCAAATGTAAAATATGATCGCTATCTCTCCTTACTTTTTTGAGTTATAGGGTTGAATATTGGCAAAGGGTTTTTGCAGAACATTATGTTGCCACAGTGAAGTTGACCTTTTGGATATAAACTGTCACCACACCATCATTTTACCCTATTAGACAGTTGTGTAAAATTTTGTTCTAATTAGCATGTAAAGTCACAGTTGTCTTTCTTGGTATTTGAACGTCAAACTCTAATCAGCTCATTACTGGACCCAAATGAATGTGCGTTAAAAAAAAACAACATAAATTCCCTTGACTGACATATTATTATTCTTTACATTAAATGCAATGTGCAAAGTAAAAATGTATTCATATTTGATGAAAGTGAACCTAGTTTAACTACTGGACATAACTATCTAATTTTATACAGTCATCTGGTTTAGTCCAGGGTGGCATGATGGTGCAGTGGTTAGCACAGTTGCATCACAGCAATATGGGTCTTGGTTTGAACCTGCCAACTGGCTGGGGTTTACATGTTCTCTCTATGCCTACGTGGGTTTTCTCCAGGTGCCCTGGCTTCCTCTCACAGTCCAAAGACATGCATGGTAGCTTAACTTGTGGTTCTAAATTAGGTGTAGGCGTGAATGCGGATGTGAATAGTTGTCTGTCT
Source organism: Amphiprion ocellaris (assembly GCF_022539595.1). Lineage (NCBI taxonomy): Eukaryota > Metazoa > Chordata > Actinopteri > Pomacentridae > Amphiprion > Amphiprion ocellaris. The sequence goes on from NC_072768.1 coordinate 18,483,274, forward strand.
CCTTGTGTTAGCCCTGAGATTGACTCCGCACCACCTCCTGATCAGTGTCAGCTGGGATATTCTCCAACCTATGCAACCTCTATAGGATACAGGGAGCACAGCTGCTAAATGAAACTGTAGAATTGTACTGCTAATGGATAGATGTTTTTTTCACCCCTACTCCAAAAAGTCAGAAGATAAATCTCACTTCTTGGGGAACTGGGGATCTCTGGGGGCAAGGGAACAAGAAGTTCCGCCACATTTGGGTTACTATCTGTATTTACTGTTTTATCTATTTGACGATGAAACATTATTTCTTAATCTCTAAACTTATTTGTCTATAACTTATATACAAATACAGTGGAGTAAAAACACAGTATTTTACATTAGAATATTTTAAAGAATTTCCATATCGCAGTGGTATTATAAAAACTAAAGCTTCCTTATGTTTCCTCCTTTCCTCCTTCCTTGCTCAGTGTTACATTTTCCTCTAGCACTACAACCGATAGATATTTTCAATATATTTGAAGTCAAGTGAATTTTCACATTTAAAAGAATGGAACCATTAAATGTTTGACATTTTCACTTAAAATCATTGCAGTTGAAGTTTTACATCATCTGCTATTACCAGGCAATGTACCACATAAACTGGCTGCTGTCTGCATTCTTTTCTTAAAGAATGTTGCTAAGTTCATTCTTTTTCAGATTATAATGTATTGTAACAAAAATTTAATCAACAGCAAAGATTTGTATTATCCAAGTCTTTGTATTCGGCCGTGTTTTTTCACACTGCTTGTTTGATTAGATAATTGGATGTGTTCAAATATTTTGGAGCAGCATCATCAGTAGCGGCTTTCAGGCAGCTTCACATGGACAGTGTCAGAATCCACCTCTGCTTTGTGACTCATTCGGCTTATAGGGCTGTGTAGTCTTCACTACATCAGAGTCTGTCACAGTCCACAAATGGCTAAACTGAGGAGACACTATGGACGTGCAGCACTGCTTCGAACACAGGACGCATATCAGATAACATCAAACTGCAAAAACTTCTGAATACAGCTGTGCAGCACTGAATGTCCATAAAACATTCATGCACAAGAAGAGCAGTGAAGATGTGGACAGATAATTCCTTTTTTTGTGGCTATATTCTTGTATTTATTTCAAATTAAATCGTTGTAATGATTCAATGCTTTTACAATTGCTCTTATAGATATACAGTTGTGTTCAATTCAAGTACCTAGATCACATTTGAAAGAACAGTAACTGTACTCCATCAGGTAGATGTAGCGTTGCTCCATTTCCAGCCAAACCTTTAGAGGCATCAACTACTTTGGCTACATGCTGCAAGACTTTTCCACATCATGTTTTGTAAAGGTTTACAAGCTGCCCCACCGCCACGTTTTTAATCACTAATGGCTCAGCTCTTGGAGAAATTAGCAGCTAACCAACATCTAACACCAGACAGCCTGGCTCAGTTTTACAGTCAGTAGGAGCAGTAGCTACACTTGGTGTGGACATACTGCCACTCTTGATGCTATTACATCAGTCAATCACCGTGATCCCTGTGCTTCTACACCCACCAAGTGCAGCTCTCCCGACAGCTTGTGTGATAAATTGTTTTTTATTATAAACACTGAAAATCAAAATAATACAAAATCTAACATAGCTGAGAAAAAATTGTAGTCTTGATCATTTTCCCACCGGCAACATACTTACTCTCTCCTATGACAACATCCGTATGTTTCCTTATAATATTTTACCTATATCACACAGGATAATGGAAGTTTGAGAGTGCCAAAGACACTTTAAACCGGTCTATGGATCAACCTGCAATTCATCATGAGTTTGTAAATGGCTTCAATTCGGAAAGAGGTAGAAAAGGAAGGAGAGAGAATGAGCAGGAAAGGTTTAGTGGGAGTTCAATGGCAACAGGAAATATGAACCATCTGTGCAAGCCCTAATTTCTTAGTTGTACAAAAACATTTTTGTATATTTTTATTTCTAATAAGTGGGCAGCGTGCCTTGCGGCTGTTTTCAGGCACAGATTTCAGAGATCACTGGCAAACAAACAGTGAAGCAATTAGTCAATTGTAAAACATACAGTGTAGAACAGTTTTACTGCTCTGAAATGCATCTGTGTCTCAGGGGTCACATGTAGTTTACAGAGGCTCGACATTCCTGGCAGTAAAATTCTGCCCACAGTTCTGCATCTTCAAACACAAGGGGCAGTTGTTTGTATTGTCAGAAGAAAACTGTCCTTCATGGAAGTAGCAGAGATTCTTTCCACTGCTTCCCTTATATTTCAGAGTTATGATAAAAATTGTTCTGTCTCTTATTTCTCTCAGTCAGAAATTGAGCAAGTTTCCATGGCAACCGCACTGCCGTTAGCCAGCTGTCCAAAGTGAGATAACGTAGCAGGCAGAGTTGAGAGGGAGTTCTATAAATTCCCACTGCGATCCCATAGATTAGCTTGTGTCTGTAGTGGTGGAGGTAACCAGTGTTTACCTGACTCACATCACCTAAACCCCATTCACTACAGCTAACTGATCACAGCCTCACAGTAGCTGATTTTATCTGTTTTACAGGAGAAGATTTGTGGACTTTGCGGAAGTCAGGTCGAATTTAAGACTGATGTATATTACAGAACACATTTGGCAAAAGGTGCATTTAGTATAATTTATGTTACATTTTCTATTATCAATGTGGTTTCAAGTGCACAAAGCATTCAAGATCTGATGTATTACAGTACTTATAATTCATTAGTACTACTTAGTATAATTGTCCCCATGAGTTTCCTGTGTATTTAACACCCCTCCTGACAAAGTACGACTGTATTGTGCCAGTGTATGCCCTATGGCACGAATGCATCAGTTGGGCCACCATCTGGCAGCTTGTGCAATATTTGTCCTGTTGTGCTCTGCAAGTGCTCACGCTGAAATGGCAGCATCAGTAATGTAGAAACAGCTTGTCTGAGACATACAAGACTTATTTACATGTCTGTCCCTAAAGAAAAAATCCAGCTGGCTGGCTCTCAAATCTATCATTTTGGATTAAAAAGTGGATGCAGTGCCCATATGTCTACATACAATCTCATTACAGATCATTGGTAATATCTAGATGCAACATCATGCATAAAAATGTGCATACGATTTTAATTTCATTTTTAAAAAAGGGGGGGGGGGCAATATACATAATTAACATTCAAATAAATGTAAATGTAACCAAGTTTGCTAAAAGAATAATTTTCCTCAACGGTCCCTTGCCTGATCTTCTTACGCATCCAAAATGAATAAATATAGCACATTATGTACAATAGTTAAATCAGTCTACAGTTTAATAAAGGCACAAAATAGAGATAAAAGCATATAGCACATTTAAATACAGTTAAATATGGAGATACAGATATGACATATACCATATAAGTGTGCAAAAAGCCAATAGGACTGAAAAATGTGCATCCCTCCACTCAGCCTCCCAGTATAATAAGTAACCATGACAACCAGAGAGTGGAGAGGATTGCCCTTGTTGAGCTCGCGCTCCGTTTTGTTGGAAAGGTTTCCCTGTTTCTCCTGTGGTCTGCCATAATCACCTCATGATAATCTTGAATGTATAATGAAGCAGGGAAGACGTCTTAATGACTATCAATTTAAAAATCACATCCACAGTGACTCAGCATTTACTCCTACATTTGAAAAGCTGCTGGAACAACAGAACAACTGGACAGTTCCTTGATGAACTTGCTTTTCTCCATTGTTCTTGGAAAAGCAAAAACACGTGTTTGCTCTATTTTCTGCAAGTACAACAGGAGTCCTTTGAACTTTTGAATTTTCCAGCACTTTTTTTTTTTGATTGCTGTTTGGTGGTGATTTTTGTGTTGTGTAGCAAACCTCATGAAAACACATCACATTCGTATCACAGTTGGAAAACTGAATAATTAAGCCAGAACAAAGATTTTTCATTACTATCTACAGCAGCAGCGAGGCAACACTCACTGAACCACTCATAGCATTCCTGTAATCAACACTCTTGCACCTGTTGAAGAGGATTAGCATTTGAGCCCACTTTCACGTCAATAATCCCCTTTTAATATGCACTTCATGCAATAATGAACTGCTTGACTTCTCTGATAGCACGGCTTGAATCTGATTCAAAGCCACCCCACGGCTTCCAGAGGCCCTTTTCTGCCTTAGCAACTAAACTTTGTTCCAGATTTTTGTATATCGCCACCTCACTGCCATCACCCCTCCTCCATCTCCTCCCTGACTTTCACCACCTGCCAAAGGAAGCACACATGTCATACGATGGAATAGTTACTCATCTTCTGGCGGTCTACTCTGAGTAGGCTCCGACTGACAGCAGAGAGGGCACAGGGCATCATTTTCCACACACATGCTCGACAGCAAAAGACAGACGAACAGGCCACAGTATTTTTTTCTGTCTGTTTCCAAATGATGAGTGTTACAAATTTTGTTCAGAATTGAATGTTTGCTAGAGAGTTGTTCAGTTGGGATAATACTAGATCATTTTGATTACAAAGGCTGCAAATTATTTTCATTATCGTTTTGTCTAAGTAATTTCTCAAAGAGCCATAGCATGTGAATTTTTGGCATCGTTTCTTAACCTTCTGAATGCCAAAATGTGTCAGTGGGTTCAAAATCACCAAAACCGCATCATTTATCCTAGCAAGAAACTTTTAAGAAAAAATGTTGGATTTTCATCTTTCTGATGACCTTTGAACTACTCAAAAATAAGATTTCTGGGGAAAAAAGAAAAAAGAAAGCATACTGCATTTATTTATCTTTTCCCCCCTATCTACTTCTTGCCATGGTGTTTCCGGGTACAAGACTTTATATTGCTGTAAATGAGTAAAAATGTGTCAGGAACAAAAAAAGCCCAGAAACTGCTTGGAGTTCGAAAGGTGAATCACATTGTTTCAATTCTTTAGTTTATTAATTCCAGATTAACAGATAATTCTATTGTTGATTTTAAAATATATACAAATATGAAAATTTAAAAGTAATTAACTGTCCAAAATTCTTAGTGTAAAATACTTTAATCTACAGTAAGTAAATGTAAATTTAACACTTGCCCAATAAGGCTAACTTTGTCATATTAATTTTTTAACCAACACAAGAACAACCACAGACTGACTTCAGTGCTGCACCACTGACTTATTTTGCAGCCGCATGACATTCAGAGATTCTTATTTTTTGCTCATACAGGATTATTATCTTTCAGGATAACCGAAAAAGGCTGAGAGATGCTTTCATCTTCTTTCTCATTTTCAGTGAATCCCAAGATCACCTTCTCTGCTGCTGTTATGGTATTCTTAGTTTAATCATGAACCACTGATTAAGGCTATACTCATCATGTGCACCCTGCATCACAATACTGCAGCACACACACAGTCACTCACATAAACATACACACAAAAATGCAGAAGCTGACATTTCAATATCGATTCGTAGCTTCAGCCAGGAGCTGAAGGATTGTGGCCACAAGAGAGCACGGGAATTCATCAAGGTGAGCTTGTGATAAATGAGAGTGACAAATATTGTGACATGAATGTGAAAGGTCATGTGTCACATTAGGCACACAGAGCACTTCTCTAACTAGGAGAGTGAGCCATGTCATTATCTCCTCTTCCAGCTCAGAAGAGGGACCAGCAGGGCAACGGCCAGCTAAATGTCACATCTGCCCAGCCAATGCATGCCGACAGATCGTGCTGACAGCCCCGCGGTGCCACATGCTGCCACTGCTTTGCCAGTCCATTATGAAGTACCCGTCTCAGGACTGGCACACAATACCGACTGTCATATTGTCACCTGAGTGCCTCGCCTCCAGCAGACAATGGGCACACCACTGTTTCCTGGATGGGAGTGTGTGTCCTGGTGTGTTTGTGAAGATAACGGACTGTAACCTGGACCTTCTCTCAGCCAGCCATGATCCTGCTTCACTTCACCCCTCCACGGAGCTTTCCTATTCTTTGTTTCTTTCTCCTAAAATGCTAGAAAACCCTCCTTATTCAGACAGCTGTTTACTTTGTTATTTTTTGGACCGTAAGAGCAGCTATTATGAGCCAGCATGGAAGAGTGGGAAATGTTCAGGCTGCAACCTTAATCTAAATGACATGTCAAGCTGTGTGTGAGAGCTTAAACCTGCCACTACGCAGCGGTGCTAATTGTAAAACACTCGTCTTTCCTTTCACTTCATGAAAGATTGGTGGAAGATTGCTACTAAAGGTTGTTGGTTGCATGAAAAACATTTTTCATGCATGTTTGTGTCTACATATACCATTCACTATGTGCACTTTTTCTGAATTACAGGGAGGTGACTTGAAAGCCATGGGGGGAATAGGAGAAGAAAAAAAATGTGACAGTTATTGAGGGATTATGCGTCATCATTGACATTTGCAGAACATTTTTATCGAGCTGTATTCATTATCTGGTGAATTACTCCCTTTTTAGCACCTAATCAGCCCGCTGTGGATTAGCTTCAGCTCATGTAAAATTTATTTCATGCTTCAGCTTCCATGGAAGCAGGGCATGAAAAACCACTCAGACCACGAAATGTGCCACAGGCATGTAAATAAATGACACTTGGGAAAGCTCGAATGTTTTACAGAGTATTATTAAGAATATTATAAGCTAGTATTTGGAAATTCTACAGCATATCATAATATTCCGCAAAGTACTCTTGACGCATTTAAGAAATTTGCAAAAATAGGGGAAAAAAAACCTTTCACAGGGTACCACAGCATTGCATTCTGTCAGGCTATTTGCTATTCTTTCTTTTTCATGCTACCCTGACAAGCTGCACTGTGACTGACCTTTAACTGGCGAGAGAATTAAGTTATCCACCAGGCCTATTTATATGGAGAACAGCATATCATTAATATGTTAATACCACCCAAAGCTTCCCTGCTTCGCATTTAAAAAAAAAGAATAGCTTGACCTTTGCTGACATCTTGCCAACAATGTCAAGATGGCCTAATTTAAGAAAGTTGTTTAATGTCATTTACCCTTTTCTCCAGAGGAGCAACAAAAGCAAGGGGTGAAAGACTGATGTGTAAACCTGTGTTGTTCTATTCACATAACTTTTTATTTGAAAATTAGAAACTCAATGGGAGAGCACATTGTCCAGATAGATTCTGCTTAATCGCTGGCAGACTAAATCTGCCCTATCTTGGAATGTTACATGAAATTCAGCTCGGTAGTTTTTGTGTAATCCTGCTGACAGACAGAACAACAGCAGTGAAAACATACCTCCACCTTTGCTCTCACCTTGCAGAGGAATAAAAATAGTTATGCATCTTCAACTTCTAATCTGCTTCATGATCACACCATGCATGTTACCAGATATAAAAAAAATCCTGTAATTTCACTGTGTAATTACTTAAACCTGCAATAATAGATTTTGGGGCTATTTATTTTTTGAGCTGACATGGTTAACCTGTTGGAAATAATTACAGAGCAATATTAGCTTTCATTTAGAGTCCATTTTGTTAGTGTCCACCCAGTAAGTCCAACATTAACTGTCTTTTAGCTCTGTTTTTGGTCTCCACCCATTGTTCAGGAAGTTATTTAACTATTAAATGCACAGTCTGTAATTTCTGCTAAAAAAACAAACATACACACGCACACAGTTTCATGACATTGTGAAGTAGTGCAGCATCATGGGAGTTTTTGCCTTCGTTTTCACTGACAATTAAAATCTATATCTAAGTTTTAGTCAAGTTATGTTTAGTCAAGTATATTCACATGGTGTCATTTCATTCAAATGAAATGGATGCAGGTACTGTTAGCTAATGTAATCTTTATAGCCAAGTTAGTTTTTGGGGGTTTGGTATGTTTGGGGTACACTGGGTGTATGCCTTGTTGACTCAGATTAAGCATTTTACTTGTATTCCTTTATCTGTGTTATTTATGTTACTGATTTTCTCATAATTATACCAATATTGTTCGATTTCATCTTTGCATTTTAGCACATTGGACATGTATGAATAAAAATTGCTTTTGCCATTATGTGAGTCAAGGGCTGTTGTCTGTAGTCACAACAATCGTACTCAAATAATCATAATCCATCATGAGTGATCAATACAAACAGCAGAATGAAAGAAGCCCCAGCAATGCAGAAATGTTAGATACAATACTATTAAATGATGCAGTTTACTTCCCTAACTTTGTCTACTGACTGTAGGTAGTTCACAGTGGATTTATAAAGCCTACTGCAGTTAAAATCAATGCTATGAGACAGCTGAGAGAACCTACAGAACCTATGAGCGACTGACTACTGTCACATTGTTTTCACAGTAATTTACACATTCATAATAGAATACTGGCTTTATGGAAAGCTAATAAAGGTCCTTGGACCCAAATAATGAATACTGAACTTCTGGGACTTGGAAGTCAATGTACTGTGTGTAGTCAGTGTTAGATATTTTTTTTATATATACAGAACTACTGTTACGTTTTTATTGCATTTTATAAAATCTTATCTGAATATTGCATCCCTTATTCCTTTTTTATTCATCATATTTGAATCCTTTTCAACCCCCTTGTCAACTCACACAGACCATGCTGTTGATAATTAATAGGGACTATTTCTTTAGTACAAAGTAGCTGCAATACAAACTACATGCATCTGTGGATATGGATTGTTCAGAGAAACAATGGTAAAGTTCCTTAAGGATAACACATACTGACAGTCATTATGCAGTATAACATAAGCTATATGGAGGCGTACATGCATGTAAAAAAAACAGATGAGTGCATGGAAATGTAAAGAGTGCTGCACTGGATACACAATGATCTTATGTAATCCTAATTTAACATCCAGATCAATATGAAGTCAAAAGTATACTCATCCTGGCACAGCTGTCTTTGGACCGTTTGAGAAAATCAATATCATTGCCAAAGACCATGTTAACACTTTGGACACAAGAGAACACAGTTTGCCAAACAATAATAGTGATCAGGGGACACCAAGTACATTTCACTGATCCACAGGCAGGACTACATTTTATTTGATTGTTTTCCCGCGACTCCAGAGTCATGATGCCTGTGAGTTATCTCCAGTGTGCACAGTACAGACAGTCACACTGACCCTGGGATCATGATGATTTATCATCCGGCTTCTGTGATGCTCTGGGATGGCAGGGATATAATGGTTTATATGAGATGGACACACTGGGATAGAGCCATACTACAATATAGTAGGAATACTACTGTTGAAGTTCCTGTGTCTTCTACCTCCTCATCCAAATACTGTATTCATGTTAGCTCAAAAACATAAGCTAACATGGATACAGTTAACATGGCTAACGGCAGTTAACCTAATGTTTTTCACACTGATTAAATAATATGTATTGATAGAAGAGTTGTTATTTCTTTGATTTGACTTCAGTTATGTCAATCTCTCTTTCTACTAGTATTTTCTATTAATCTAGCTGGCAATGTGTGAATCATGACCTTCCCATTCTTCATCCTCCCTGCTAAGCTTACATTTGGCCGCTATTTATAAAACTTGGTTAGGCTAAGCGTTATGCATTAAACTGAGAATTTCCATATTATATAATGATGCAATCAATAATAATTTTTTCAAGAAAAGTATTTTTGTGGATGAAAGAATCCCTGAAACAAGCATGCTGTGTCTGAACCCACTCAGGATTTACAATTTAGTGAACTGCATTTGTCCACTATTTTTAGTATGGACATACCATTATGGCTCCTCAAAATTTCAACCCTGGAACAAAATGGCACGACGCATTTTTTAAATGTAAAAATAACAGTTTCTCAACTCTTAATATATCAGCTTTGATGCAAAATTAGAAACGTTTTAAACTGTCTAAATGTTCACTATAATGTGTAGTATATAGCAGTGAATGATTGAACATTGGAGTCAAATCTATATGCTATTTAATCATACAGTGCAGTTTTTGTGATTCAAGGTTAACTTGACCTTTTATGTTAATAAATTAACTTCAATATTAAAATTTAACTATGAGTTTGCACAGCACCAGCAGGACTCCACCCCTGTCTGCAAAGTGCTGCTCAGGTCAACTGAATTTGACGGAAACCTTTTTGCTATACGAGCACAGCTAAACAAACTGAACAGAGGAAGATTTCGATAAATTACCGAGCCAAGTTTGAGCTTCGTGATTTAGACAATAACAGCACAGAAGGTCTGTCTCCCTGCAAAGTGTCAAAGTCTGTAAATGATCTGAATGACTCAAAGGTGAACTTCCACACACGGAGTGCATTTATTCCAGAAGGCGAGCTATGACTCATTCTCACGAAGTTCAGTTCAGTTGACCGTACTCAGGTGGCTATAGTAATGAGGGATGAGGAAATTTTCATTGGATGTTACCACTGTTTGATTTAGCCCGTGCAGCGTATGAACCAGAAACTTTTAATGATCCCATTTCCACATGCTACCCATGTCTTTGTTTTTAAGACTTCTCAGTGAACATGTTATAAAGCAGCACATCTTAAATATACTCACAATTCTGGGAACAGAAATGTTATTGAAACACCAGTTTATAAGCAAATTCATTAGAGCGTCTGCATAATACTGGACTGCGGCGCCTTTCACACCAGCCATGGCATGAAAAGAATGGTGGCTCAGGCCACTGAGGGTTCTCTGTTTGTGTCAAAGCTCACGGTTACTGACATTTGTGTTTAGATGGAGCAATAAACAGAGATAGGACTGCCGTGCCAAACTAATAGATGGTCTCAGAGTTTGGTAAGGTGGCTGGCAAATGGGACTCAATCTCTTTTCACATTTAATGATCTCCCTTGTGTGCTTTGGCAGATATGGAGTTTAAACACCGTTCCAAAGACTGAGGCGATTTCATTACACCACACTCTTTAATGTGCACACTGGTGTTAAGTTTAGACCAAGCATACCCAGGGGTGGAACAAGTATTCAGCCTTTTCATTTTAATATATTTTGACTTGGAGGGGTATTATGTAATGCATGACCTTTACTGACCTCTTCTGAGGACTAATGGGACCTGCATCAACAGCATCAGAACTTACTTCCTCCCATATGAGTCTTCCTTCCATCCCTGTGAAGGTAGCCTGTAATTAACACAAATAAGTCACATTTTAACATTACAGACAAGTTAAACTCGCTACGGAAACATTTAGATCTGACTGATCACCATGCAAGAACAGTATTTCTTTGTTTTTCTGTATTAAAGTGGGGCGTAGTCTTCATAGCTCCAATGTGTGGGTACTTAATATAGCTGTTTGATGAGCTCTTTTGTTCCAAAAAAGTATAAATCCTAACATGTTTAAACAATCAATAATTGTATTACCTGATAATAACATCATTGCTACCCCATCTCTGATTATTATTACTTATTGCAGATCTCTTTCCAGCTACTGCATTTACGTAATGGTTTATTTTGACAAGGGTTCTGAAATAATATTTAGCATGTTCACATGTAACTGCCCTGCAAGAAGTGCAGCAAGCCGATTTATGACACCCAGATTCAATTTGCTTTGCTGCGATTCCTGGCTGACAAACTAATTAATGCCGCTGTGCCACATAGATGTGCAGCGTTCCTGCTGCCTGACTCTCATCCAGACATGACAGCGTCAAAACATGGAAAGGTACACTGACAATTCACAGGTTTAGCTGTCATTCACACACCAAATTCATTAGGTAGCCAACACTGTGGGTTTACGCTGAAAAGCTGCCATTTAAAAGCATATCTATGTATAAATTAATATATGAGCGGCAATATCAGGACGTTATGCATGTTTACAGCCAAAGGGACTTCAGCCCTGAACGAATCAAAATATGACACAAATTCAGTCACCTCTATGATATTTTTTCTTAGTATGAGAATGGCACAGCATCATAAACATGTTTAACATCAGCTAATACATACTGACACTCAGCAGAAGTTAAGCTGCACTGGAAAGAAGATGTAAGTGATTTTGAAATTATAAGCATTTATATGTAATTTTATGTTATAGTCAAATCTCCATTTATGTTGCAAATTCAAACCAACACAATATATTTTAAATAAGGCACACAAATTATGGTATTGTTCTTGTCCATAATGAGTACATTATATACAGTGTATGCTGGAAAATGTGTGTGAACCCTTGGGTTAGTTTGCAGACCTGCAGTCCAGTCGACAAAACAAGACTAGAGGTGGAGATTAGACCTATTTTGACATACGTCAAATAGCGTTTGCTATTCACAAGAAGCTTCTGCTGATGGACCTCAAAACATTTACCATCTAGAAACGCCAATTTGCATAAAACTGGAAAGAGTTGCAAAGTATAATCCAAGAGACTACTTATTAATCTACAGTTAAACAAGTGTGTCTATGAAGGGGTAGATACAGATGGTTTAGCACTTTGGCTACTCTACCACAAGTGGCTGCCCAGTTAAGGTGGCTTAAGAAGCAACACAGAATGCACAATGAGATGGGGAAAAAAACAAACAAAAAAAACACAGCTAAAGCCAGCGTAAAGGCAGCTTATCGTCATCAAGGGGAAAATGATTTTTCAACTTTTTCATGGTTTAACACTATCACACAGTTATGAGGCAGAAAGATGACCCTTAACAGATAACGATCAGATAAAGAGAATCTCCCTTTGAGAGTGGCCCAGTCAGAGGCCAAATCTTAACACAACAGAGATACTGAGGAATATCCTCTAGAGAGCAGTTCACACCAGACATTGAGTTGAAGCAGTTCTGTAAAGAAAAAAGGTTCAGGATTCCTCCTGCACATTGTTCACGCCTGTTATGCAGCTGATGGAAACACTTGTTTGAGTTTGTTGCTGCCAAAAGACGTTCAATCAGCTAACAAATTAAGGGTTCACTTACGTTTTCCACCAACAATGTTTAATCGGTGTGTTTGATGAAGACATAAAGGACTCAAACTGTTTGTGTGCAATTAGCTTATGCCTGTTTGTCTATACTTGTCATGTACAGCTTTGGAAATAATTATAAGACCACCTGTTTACACAAAAGGGCTTCAACTTTGATGATTTTGTTTGAATTTTATCATAGTGGTTAAATAAATAAAGGATCTTTTAAAATGTATCAAAATAAAGTCTTTCTATACTTCAGTACATGAAATATATTTAATATTGTGATGCATTGAAACAATCTAAAAATTTAAATGCACATTAGATAGGGTTAGGGATACACTTAAAAAAATCTGTTATTTTGTGCATACGCTATGTAAATTCAACAACGCCTAAAAGAAGAGAATTGTGAGATGATGAAAAGACCGCCATCTTGGTGATTAACAAAGATGGATACAGCAAGAGAGCTGTTGCTAACTGGCACGAAACCAATAAAACAGCTGTCCATTTCAACTTTAAAAAGAAAACAGTGTGGCTCCACCAAGAAAAGCAAAGATAGAGACAAACATTGGTAGTCGCAGCAGTCTAAATAATTACTTCCAGAGTTGTAGATGAATATCAGAGCTCATTCTATGACAAATTAATTCAGAAAACCAGGACGTCCTAAAGAGTTCACATACTTTTTCTTGCCACCGTAAGACGATGGCTTTTTTTGTTCAAAATTTAATGTATGTATGTAATTAACTAGAGCGACTATGGCCACAGAATTATGGATAAATAAATTAAGCAAGCAGTTTGGTAATAATCCTGATTTTCTGCAGTTATTAAGCAACTGCTTAACTGTTGATCTAAAATGTAAACTCAGACGATTCATGGCACTCTTTAGTGATAAAGATGGAGCAAAAGCTACAAAAACAACACCCAGGATGTGTAGTACTGTAATGCATGCATGAATCCAAAATACCCACCATCTGAATATTAGTCTAAAAATTAGTATCATATTTAATTATCCTTTAATAAACTTGATCATATATTTGATGGTATACTAATGCTTCTTAAATAAATGGTTATTAGGTTACACTGTTATTTTTTATTGACAGCTTACTCAGCTAAAACCATCTCTTGCATTGCTTAAAAGTTAAACACTTTGGCAGGGCTAATTGTGAGGTTACTAATTTACATTTTAAATTCCACTCACAAAAATGAATCTTTTGCTTCACAGAGCAAATCTTTGCCCTTAAGGGAGTCTGGTACTTTAAATCACACTCACTGATCTAAAACTATCTGTTAAAACTGTCAAGTTTGAATTTAAATGCAGTTTTGTCAGTGACTGAAAACACATAAGCCATTATCTCTCTTCTCTCGGAGCAATAGTGGTGTTGTCCGCAAGATGTTCTTAGAAAACTCTGGCTGTTCACTTAATTTCCCAAATGGCTTTATCAGCAGACGTGGAAAGAAACTCCCCAGTGACAGAGGCTGCCATTTTAAATGGTATTTGTTGTCCTCCTTAAGACCCATTTAAGCTGTCAGCTCAAGAGCCTCTGTTGAAATCACAAAGGGAGAAGGTGATGGAGAGAGACAGAGACCAAAAGAGTGCAAAAGAGCTAAGGAACTGGCTATTGCACTGCAGAGACAACTTTGGCCCTTAGAATTCCTCAAAGAAAAGTGGGAATAATGGCCCCCACATTCCGTATTTAGATTCAGTTATGCTAAATCATTTGGAATGAAAACTAACAAAATATCCTGTCACAAAATTCTCCTCTTTTTAAAATGTACCTATCGATATGTTCAGGTTTTACAATAAAGGGGCCACTTCCAGAGGCAAACCCACAGCATTGCAGCATACACCTATACTGAGCACAGTCATTTCTTTCCACAGCAGGCAGGGGTTTCCTGCAAAATGATTCTAATAACCTGCTGTACTCTTCCTGCCCTGCACCACACAGCAGACAGATAGGTTTACAACAGCTAGAGTCAGATATTTTCCCCTCAGGAGTTAGTGAACACCAAAATAGAGTTAAAAGGATAAATAGGATGTACGAAAGGTTTAAAGAGGCATCTTTTTTTTAATTTTATCAGATTATTTATTGTCATTCCTTTTTTGTTTCTTTCATTCGGTTTTTGTTTCTGTCAGAAAGAGGTATTTTGTTTTTGGTGACATTTGCAGCTCTGTTAATTGCCTAAGACGGCGAGGTTTATTTTGCACACCAGTGTGCCACTGCTAATCATTACACATACTGTGTGCATGTTTAAGCCTTTGGCTTAATACACACTTTCAGGAGCCTGATGAAGTGTTGTTCGAAATGTGTTGCTTTTGTTTGTTAATAAGATCTCTGATTATCCTAATGTGTGTTGTGTGGTTTCTAACACAAACACTTGTGATTACTTTTTTGTTCTCAGAGGTGAGAGGTTATTGAAGTTAGGTTTGTCAGGTGGTCACAGACATAGCTCTAAAAACATACGAACACTGTTGTATTTCTGCAGAATATGGAGAAAATCATTTCAAATATTTATAATGTGATAATACAACAATCAAACTTAACAATAAAACCGCCTGCCTTCACCTTCTGCTGCTAAAACAGCTCTAACCTGTCGGATCATAGGCACCACACCTCTGAAGAAGGTCTTTTAGATTTGTGGGTTGTAGAGTGGGGCCTCCATGGATCAGGCTTGTTCTGGTGCATCTCAGTGATGCTCAGTCAGATTCTAAAAGCAGGGTCAACACTGTGGGTGTTTTTCTGAGCAGTTTTTGCACAGTGGCAGAGTGCATTGTCCTGCCGCTGCCATCTGGGAGTGCTGCTCCCATCAGGGGTCTGATTGGTCTGTAACAATGTTTAAGTGGGTGGGGACGTGCCAAAGTAACATCCACATGAATGCCAGGATACAGCATTTCCCATCAGAACATTGTATTGCAATGAGGTGGTCATTGTTATGCATACTGGTATGAATGTTGTGGCTGATCAGCATATGTCAGTGTTTGCAGCTATTTGCAGCTGCCCCTAAATGCCAAAAAATAAATGAAAAAACTGATGCATGTTTAAACAATGAAGCTAGAAATATTACATATTTTCATCAGTCAACAAACCCAATGAGAGTATTGTCTGCAAAGTGAAATTGCTACACCACAAATTCCCATTATCCTTAGTTTTTTCATATTTTTGCCTTTATTACAAAGTTACAGTGGAGACACAAAAGTGTGGGAATAGAAAGCGTAGAAAGTCATAAACCACAAACAAAGCCACCATAGTTTATTTTTGTCCATCCTACAAACACTGTCCTGCTGCAGAAAATACTCCCAGTAGCACCTAAGGTGTATTACTTTGTGGCTGAAAATAGCGAGTGTCAAATTCCCTACCAAATCCTGTATGGGAAACATGTCCTAAAAACTGCCCTCTTTAGCTGTTTTATGAAATGATTTAGCCTCCTGTGAAAATGAACTCTAACTGTATATTTACATCTTCATTGTGGTTAGACTTTGGAGGACTTGAGGGGACTTGTGATATAAAAATGGACTTGTGGAATTATTTGACAATTGAAAATCAAACACTCATCCTTCACGCAACTACAAGAAGCTCTCTGATTTGTGATGAGAAAATCTCAGACATGAACTAAAGTGATACCAAACAGTTTGCAACGTCTGAAGTCCTTGTGTGTGTCAGCTGCCACTCCACACTCTGATGCGCCTGTTCCTTTCTAGCCAGTCAGTGGGGATTACTGAGTCCGTCAAATGCCTTTGATCAACAAACAGGCTTGAAAGGACAAGACACTCCACTTTCCCGCAGCTAATTATCTTGAGTGAGCTACCAGGACAATGACAAAGCCAGTGCCATAGCCGTCAGCTCTCTACTACATGCTTATCATTTGCTGCCACAGATAACATACCATTACAAGGTCAGAGCACGGAGTTAATGCATTGTGCTTGGATGTGAAAACTGATACTGGTGTTCAAGCTGATATTTTGGTCTAAAATAACAACAATAACATTTCTTTTACATTATAAGGATAAGAGTTAACCTAGAACCTGCTTAATTTAGAAGAGTAAAGGGTAAAACTTTAAAGCCTTTACAGGGCATGACACATGAAATATGCACAATACAACATTTGACTACCTTATACAGTCAATTGAAGAAAAAAAAATCACCAACTCTAAACTATTAAAATTATCCATATGTATATGCTCAAATCAGTTTCAAAATACAATAATCTGTTTGCACTTACACCTGCAAGAAGTTACTGAACTTGAGAAGCATGTGACCGTGAAATGCCAAGAGCATCTGAGAGAACATCTATTACCACAGGGCACCAGGAGGCTGTTCCTATTAAGCTTCTTTGGGAGTTTTTAGAAAATAAAAATAGACGCTCCTCTAAGCTCAATGTATTGTGGGGAGGTTTTGAAAGTTGTTTTGATTTCATCCTTGGAGGAAAATAGCCAGAGGGGAAATTTACAGCCCCTTAAGAATTTGAGCGTTACTGATCCTGCTTTCAGCTTTTATCTTAGGCGTCCACACACATTTGTGTGGCTTCTCTTAGAGTAGAACTGCCTGTAAAGTCAGAACAAAACCTGCAAATTTAATTTGTTGGAGCAGAACAGATACAACACAACAAAGAATAGAGACAAACATTTATTTATATAAGGTCATGCTACGTATTGAGTGCGGTAAGGTTCAACCTAGCTCAGAGAGCTGTGCTGAGCTGGTGACTGTCTGCTTGATATGCACTGGTAACCATGGACATATCCTCCAGCTCGTACTGCTGAGAGACAAAAGGACACAGGCTGACCTTTAGCCTCAACGTACATGGCATCATTACAGCAGACAGAAGTGTCCCGCCCACAGGCTTGGACATGGCTGTGTGCATGTGCCTGTGTTATTATTCGCGTGCATGCATTTGCAGGAAACAACCTCCCCATCCAAGAGAGGACACTCTTTCCATCATTATCTATCACAGACAAGAGCATCACTCGTAAAGGGAAACAATGGAGTTAACATGTACTGAAGGAACCCCACTGTGTTGTTTTGATTGGATAACAACTTGGACGAAGGACAACAAAAGCTACTCCCAGAAGACGACACAATAACTAGGACTCATTATCAGATGAGGGTCATAATGTGCAGCTGAGTTAATCAAGAGTTCTTTCAATCAGGAAATCCTGTTATTCGGTGGTTGAAATATTTATGACTTTCACTGAGGCAAAATTACTGAACTTGCTGATGCTTCTTTGTTTTCTGCAGACACGATTTCGAGCCCACAGTCACTCCAACTGCTCTGTAAGGCTGTACTTAGGAACAGTGGTGCTTTCAGCTAAATGGAAATGTCAGCATGCTAACATGCTGAGAAAGACAACGTTAACTGCTGATGCTTAGCAGATACAGGTATAGTGTTCATCATCTTTGTTTAGCAGGATAGCATTTCCTGTTTTTTTAGTCTTTTCCTTATCATTTATTGTACTTTTTATTTATATTATACACAAAAAGATAGAAATATGTACAGTAAAGTATCTCTAAATCTCTTTCTGTAAATGCCAAGATTTCCAACATGTCTGAAGGAGACGCCGTGTTGATTTTTAAACCTATTTTTCTCGCAGCACCTCTCTTCAAAATGTAATCTATGACATTTACAAAAAGTGAACAGTTTAAACCATGACTATATACAGCAAAATGTCAGATACTGTTATTTTTACCATCTTCTGAGAGGTGAAATCAGCCAGGTCGCCATGCATCTCAATCCAATCACAACGTACATAAACAATGAAATAGTGAAAAAGAGATTTTTTTCGGGCCAACAAAGTAAAGAAAGTCACAGGTGTTCTCATTTCAAAATCAATACCCATGCAGGAAAAATGAAGCACGGATGAGAAACTGATGTGGAAAACAGTACGTCTCCCCTTTTCATCATAGAATATTATTGGTTTGCTTTTCATGCATCTCTGAAAGGACTGCCCTTTGAAGTAAATCCCATTTGCCCTGCTTTGATTGGCTTGGGGTTCTGGGCAGATTTAGGAGGAGATGATGAGCAAAAATAAAATGATTGGCAGCGAAGAAGAGGCCACTAGGCAAGTTCATGTTGTGTCACATCAGTGAACTAGCTGCAGCCTGTAAGGCCTGTCCGCTCTGACTGAGAGGAGTGTGTTTACAGCTGCCACACACACAACAGGGGTGCCTGCAATCCACTGGCTTTGAACAAAAGTTGTGCCTGTGGCTGTATCTTTATTGGAGTTCAAATAGCTGCAGTACAGGTGTTTCTGTCTGAATTTAGTTACTTCAAATACAATCAGAAATTCCAAGTGTTACACATCTTGTCTGTTATATTCAGGTGGATGGACATTTCTACAAAGGCTACATACACTGTAACACCAACCAGAGTCCACTACATTGAGATATTAACATGCTGCACACAACGATGAATAATTGATACGGTGCTGGTCCTGACATTCAAGATACTGCTGTAGGCAGTCAGTATATAAAA
This sequence comes from Amphiprion ocellaris, assembly GCF_022539595.1. NCBI lineage: Eukaryota > Metazoa > Chordata > Actinopteri > Pomacentridae > Amphiprion > Amphiprion ocellaris. The sequence goes on from NC_072768.1 coordinate 18,502,551, forward strand.
AATGCCTGAAAAGTATATCACTGTCATATCATATCTTCTTCAAATACACCCGCTGGAAAAACCAATGTGCTAACTCAACCCCACGGTGGTAGTTAGTACAGAATATATGCAGCTATAACCATTTTACACTTCCAGCAACAACAATGTGCAACTTTTAAGTGCTGCTATACTGCCAGCTGTATTTGTTAATAGGCTAAATTTAGTGGCTGGCTGCATGACCGGATTCATATGGTAAAGGGCCCCTGTTAACCCTGTCTGTTCCAACCACTCTACATTTTGTACAGTATACCTATACTAGAATAGTAACTGATCTTCTTAGTTTTGCTCTAAAGTCATTAAAACTTCCCTGAAAACTTACAGTCTCAATCAAGTTCTTGGTAGTGACTGGATCCTACATGAATCCATTATTTTCTCAGGTTTTTTTTTTTTTTTATAACATCGTATTGGAAATTTCAGTGTTTAATTTTTAATTTGTGGTTTGAAGTAGGTGAAGCTTAGATGGAAAATGTGATGTCATTAATTTGCATTGATCACGATTCAGCAGCCTTTGAATGAGAATCTGTTTGTAGTTGGTGGGTTGTGTGATTACCATCAACCAAATCAAATCTAACCACATGCACCATTCCTAATGGGCACATTCAGATTATTTGAGCATTAAGTTTTTACATAATTAAAATGTATTCAATTAAATTGACCATAATTTTGCTGCAAATTGCAATGACAATATAGGAAATTCTATTCAACTGTAATTTGATAAATACTACCCAAGGATGTGTTTAACCTGAATGTTGCTAATTTAATTTGATTCAGTCTTAAGCACTTTTATTTATACAGCACAAATTCACAACATAAGTAATCTTAGGGCACCTGACATAATAAGGTCAAGACCTTGTCATATAAATATTACAGGGAGAAAACCAATGATTCACTTTGAGAAAGCACTTCACAACAGTGGGACAAAAAACTTCCAGCAGAAATATCCAGCAGAACCAGACTGAGGGAGGGCGGCCATCTGCCATTAATCATTTCTCCCCTCTGCCCAGCCAGTCATGGTGGTTGTGAACGTCGGATTATCTGTTTCAGACATAGATCCCCCCTAATTCAATGTTGGAAAGGTGTGATGTGAGTGGGTTTCCAGCGACTACTTTTTCTGAAACAGACTGGCAGCTTCAGGTCCTTATTATCTACACAAACAAATTGACAATTAAATTAGCACAAAGCAATTAACACACAATGAACTTGGGGCTTTCAGCGGCCCTGGAGGACTCTATTGGCACTTTGCCTTATTGGTAATACAAGCTTGAACGGCTGCTGATGGGCAATTGTATCATTGTGACTGTTCGGTCTGCTTGCTGTATGAGTGCAGAGTGTGTTGGATATCTTCCTTATTTTCCTGTTCATTGATCGTTCTCTGGGATATCAAAGACCAGTTGTGGCTGATGGAAACTGAATATTTCCTCTTGCTGCCTGCTTAAGACCGAAAACTTTCCACTGGTGAGTCGGCAGGATGCTTTTGTTGTGACGAAGTTCCAGGAAATCGAGTGTGTTTATTACAGAAGTAGTGAAGCTTTTTTAGAAGTTCAGGTAAACTTGTTATGCAGTGGAAAAACACTCCCAGTGACGCAATGCAACTTGATGGATTTGGGTGATTCACAATGCAGCACAACCAACTGTTCCACATGTGGAAAAATTAAATTAATGACCCCAGTTAACAACACCTTACTAAGGAGTGTTAATACAGAAATTCAATTTATTCTCTTGTACAAAAGCCAAGGTAAATCTGAACAATGTGTATATTGAAGGAGACAAGCAATTCAAATTTCGCTCAACAAAACGGAGCAGCCCTTCAGTTCTCACTTGGCGAGTTATGACAGCTGTTGTATTCATTGCGGTAACAAGCTGTTACAATGTCTGCTGTGTTTCCCACTGAATCCTGATGTAGACTCTGTCATTTTCTCCATTTGAGGATTCCTCAAGCCAAAATGGATATAACACTTATTTATATCACACTCGCTGGCAAGGCTATCTTTCATTTGGCTATGCCGGAGGTCTTCCAAGTGGCTCCATTAGCAGACTTCTCATCACTGTGTTTACTTTGGTTCTGACACATATGGAGGACGCAACATTCCCCATGCTCGTCTCTCCATCACAGGCTGTATAAATTATTCACAAGTGATCACATTCCAGTAGTATAATTATCACTGTCCGACATCAACACCTCAGCAGTTTCTTAGCAACTGCTATTGGCACATTTTTTTGATTCCACAACAGCAGTATTTTTTATCTAGCTAAAAGCAGATTCATTGCATGTGGAATATATGAAAAAATGCAACTGGGATTGTCGCAAATACAAAAGCACACAATGTACCTTGTAATCAAAAGAATTACTCAATAAGTACAGTTTTAACAAGAGCTTTTTAAACTGCAGGTCCAAAGCAAATGTCACAACAAGCATTTCTGCTCTTTCTGTGTTGTGGTGAAGTGAACACATCCTTGGAAACACTGGCTCTTGATGTGGGAGTTATAGGCTGAAAAAAGAGAGACAGCTCCATGCACACTGGTTGGGGAGATGAAAAACTTCTGGACTGCAGTCGTCCATTATTCATCCACCCTTTAGAGCTGGCCTGAGCTGTGCATGTCAGCATGGATGGCAGACAAGCACCCCGGGCAACAAGCTGAGGGAGTCAGCCTTGGTCTTAGTCAATGAGCTGGTGGCTCAGATGGCTCTGTGGATGGCAGCCAAAATAAACAGAAGGGAGGTTGAAAGTATGAAGCAGAAAATTGTTGAGGTTTTGTTTTTGAAGGTTTCGAATCAGTGAACCGGCACCATTAAAAGTTAGTTTGTAGGCCCTTTTGACCAGAAAGCCCCATGAATTAAAGTCAGGATCCATACAGGAAGCAGAAGCTAATGTTTTTGCATTTGAATTTCTATCTCGTCTCAAGAAATGGGAGGCACTACGGCAGTAGAGAAAATTTTGTGTGTAATGTGCCAACAAACTGCTGTCTTGCTGTGATTATTATTGATTCGATGTTGGAAAGACGTGCATCATCTCCAAAGTAGCTCTGACCTGCTGAGTGTTCTTTGTGTTTATTTTTCTGCACATTATGCAACTGTATTAAGATATTTAGAGCGAGACCAAACAAAGGGCCAGATCGGCAGATATTACAAGCAAGAAGCTATTCACAAGCCAAAACTGCAACTTGGATCTGGTGGTACAAGTGCTGGCACAAGTACAAATATATACAGTTTTCTGTAAAAGTTCCTTCACTCAAAAAGAATAATTGCTGCTGTGGCTCCTAGAGATTTAAGGTGATCACACATTACAACATATTTTTTGGCTGCGCTACTGGGAGGCACTGACTGGGTGGTGATGTGTTCTAAATTTAACAGCTCGCAATCTGTCTCTGGAGGAGACCATTTATCTCACCCAATGACTCTAACACGGTTGTCACAGCATGGGCCGGTGTTTGACTGAAATCCACATTGTGTGGAAGTGACTTTGTACACTTTCTCGCAATCTATCTACCATCAATTGTCGAGTTGCTATTTGGAGGAATCGTTCAAACAAGAGCAGACGACTTAACTTACACAACAGCCAATCTCCTGTTTCTGCTTCTCTTTCACTTCGGATATTAAAGCTGAGGGTCTGCACAGTCCTATGTTTCCTTATCAGTCTACCTTGGAAACTTGGCTGCCTCTGTGCTTGTATTGACATTTAAGAATTTCCCTCACTCAGATACATATTAGTTCTGGTTAAATTACTTTTGCCCAGTTTGATGCAAAGCTGTAGGGGATGTTGACTGATTTCCTGTTAAGCTTTTCACTGCCAGTCCTGTTTACACTAAGCATCGACAGATTCTGAGCACAGCAGACCATCCCAAATGCTATTCGAGCTGGAATCCCTTGATTGTTTTCCCTTCATATATCTTATTCAGAGTTAGACATTATATTTTAGATTATAATTCTATCATTATAATCCAATGGTATAACCCATTCTGAAGTGACCATTCTGTAAAACGAGTGTTTCTACATTTGTAAACAGTCTTTGAAACTGATACTTTAGTTTTTTGTGATACATTTTTACTTATAACAGTGTTTCTTTATGTGGTTTCACAACTTTTTTTTAGCATGTACCACTACTGCTGAGTAGTTTCTGTGTCTCGGTTTCATTACATTGTCATTACGTATTTTGTCCCATGGCGTACTTTTCCACCAATGAAACTGTACAAGAAAACAGTCACAGCAGGACCAGGGATAGAAGCTGCTGGTCTGTAGCTCTACCTTCTGTGTCCACAGCTTGTTATTCTACCGGTAAATCCTTTTACATGACTGACAAAGGAGAAACTTGCTGAATCAAGATGGCACAAACATTGTGTTCTTCCCCACAGGTCAGCTACAGCTCTGCCTATGGCAAAGGTCTTAGTTGATCATTGGAGTGACATAATGCTCACATCACTCGACTAGTACAGGAGAAGCAACCATTGTCTTCGTCAAAATGTACTATGATCGCTGCGTCATCATGCGATGCTTGTAAAACTTGCAATAGCACAATGTAACTGATGTGCAATCCTCCAATTGTGACTTCTATGCACATTTAAATGTCTTTAAAAACATAATTTTTAACAGCCAAAAGAAATCATAACTGTTCTGAAAACAAAATGTGGGGGTCTAAGCGACACAGAATCCATTCTGCATTGGAAGTGAAAGGTCTCTGTCTTCTGAGTGTTTCTTTTGTCAGTTCATTTGAAGAACTGCACAGAGAGTTTACAGTTCTCTGAATTTGTTTCAATACCAACATCTCCTAAAGAGATTGATAGCTGTGATAGTTTAAAAGAAAAAATAATCTGTCCAATAAAATATAAAACTGATAGAATTCTACTAGTGATACACTCTAGAGAAGGTAGGGTCACAAAGCATTGTTCAAGGGCACACAAACAGTAGTTGATAAGGTAAGGACAAGCATTACAAGCTCACTCTTTAACAAACCCAAGGATTAGAAATATACACATGTGGACAAAATTGTTGGTACCCCTCGGTTAATCAAAGAAAAACCCACAATGGTCACAGCAAAAATTTGAATCTGACAAAAGTAATAATAAATAAAAATTCTATGAAAATTAACCAATGAAAATCAGACATTGCTTTTGAACCGTGGTTCAACAGAATTATTTAAAAAAAATAAACTCATGAAGCAGGCCTGGACAAAAATGATGGTACCCCTAGAAAAGACTGAAAATAATGTGACCATAGGGACATGTTCAATCAAGGTGTGTCCTCTAATTAGCATCACAGGTGTCTACAAACTTGTAATCAGTCAGTCGGCCTATTTATAGGGTTACAGTAGTCACTGTGCTGTTTGGTGACATGGTGTGTATCACACTGAACATGGACCAGAGGAAGCCAAGGAGAGAGTTGTCTCAGGAGATTAGAAAGAAAATTATAGACAAGCATGTTAAAGGTAAAGGCTATAAGACCATCTCCAAGCAGCTTGATGTTCCTGTGACTACAGTTGCACATATTAATCAGAAATTTAAGATCCATGGGATTGTAGCCAACCTCCCTGGACGTGGCCGCAGGAGGAAAATTGATGACAAATGGATGTAATGGATAATAGAAATGGTAACAAAAGAGCCCAGAACAACCTCTAAAGACATTAAAGGTAAACTCCAAGGTCAAGGTACATCAGTGTCAGATCACACCATCCGTTGTCGTTTGAGCCAAAGTGGATTTGATAGGAGACGACCAAGGAGGACACCATTGTTGAAAACAAATCATAAAAAAGCCAGGAATTTGCCAAACTGCATGTTGACAAGCCACAAAGCTTCTGGGAGAATGTCCTATGGACAGACAAGACAAAACTGGAACTTTTTGGCAAGGCACATCAGCTCTATGTTCAAAGACGTAAAAATGAAGCATATGAAGAAAAGAACACTGTCCCTACTGTGAAACATGGAGGAGGATCTGTTATGTTCTGGGGCTGCTTTGCTGCATCTGACACAGGGTGTCTGAATCTGTGCAGGATACAATGAAATCTCATGACTATCAAGGTATTCTAGAGAGAAATGTGCTGCCCAGTGTCAGAAAGCTTGGTCTCAGTTGCAGGTCATGGGTCTTGCAACAGGATAATTGAACGAAAACACAAAGCTAAAAACAGCTAAGAATGGCTAAGAGGAAGACATTGGACTATTCTGAAGTGGCCTTCTATGAGCCCTGATCTAAATCCTATTGAACATCTGTGGAAGGAGCTGAAACATGCTGTCTGGAGAAGGAACCCTTCAAACCTGAGACAACTGGAGCAGTCTGCTGATGAGGAGTGGACCAGAATACCTGCTGAGAGGTGCAGAAGTCTCACTGACAGTTACAGAAATGGTTTGATTGCAGTGATTGCCTCAAAAGGTTGTGCAACAAAATATTAAGTTAAGGGTACCATCATTTTTGTCCAGGCCTGTTTCATGAGTTTATTTTTTAAAATAATTCTGTTGAACCACTGTTCAAAAGCAATTTCTGATTTTCATTGGTTAATTTTCATAGAATTTTTATTTACTATTACTTTTGTTAGATTCAAATTATTTCTGTGACCATTGTGGGTTTTTCTTTCATTAACCGAGGGGTACCAACAATTTTGTCCATGTGTATAATGCTGCTCATTCCTGCTAGAACTACACTTCTTCAGTGTTTCGCATCATGTTTCAAGCATTTGCTTTTAATTCAGACATCCACTGCAGAAAGGAGAAAGTGACAGATGACAATAGCTTCAGGCCAGATCAAAACAAAGGACAAGGTCATATGATATCGCCTTCACCAACTTTTTCAGCAGGATACAAACAGACTATAAATAAACCTGAATTCTAGTCTGATTAGTGTCTGAAGAGAGAACAAGGTGTTCAAAGTCTCTGGTGCCTTTTTGTCTGGTAAGCATGTTGACTTTCAAACTGCCACATTATAAGATGTTAATCTGTAAGTGATTTATTAGACTCAAACTGTCTCTCTCAGTAAATGGGATTCTCCTGAGAAGCTTCTTCTGTGTTTAATTGAAAGCTGTGCAATTACCACATAATTACTTTTGAAACACAACTACCACTGAGGGAAGCTTTATGATTTCACAGTATTGTAAAAGTATTTAACTGTTTCTTTCCAATGATGATACACCACTGGACTTCCTCAACTCACCAAGTGAAAAACATTGAGTGGATTCCCTAAATGTTTTTATTGAAATGATTACGTTGATTGTTTTGTATGAGCATATTCCAAAAAAATACATCATCACTATTATACAGTACAAACAGAAGTATGGCCAGATGGTGTTGTTGCTTCGCAGTTTGAATTGCTTACTGTTCATACTATTACCAAATGCATGGATTTCATTTGATCCATAGGTTTTATTTATCACTAGTATTTGTTACATAAGCTTTCAGATGGTTTTGTTGTGCTCAACACTGTCTAGCTGGCAACAAAATGTCTTTTTTTCTGAAAAAAATGTATACTAATTTCATACAGTTGCATGCACACAAGTTTGTAAACAAAGAATATGGCTGTTTTTACTTAAATACAGGAGTCAGACTTTATCAAGGGGGTGGATTTTCAATGTAATGTAAAATTTAAAAAGACACGTCCCAAAATAAGGCACAATTGCAGTTCCTGACAGAAAGAAAATGATCGAGACCCTTTTTGGTCATTTTTTCTGTCTCTGGTTTTGGATCCTGTACAGCTGTTTGTGTCCTAAAATGCAGGAGTCTTGCCTCCAAGATAATGTCTTTCCCTCTGTGTTTAGTAGGTGGAATGAGAACCTGTCTGACAGGAGATTTGTTCTGGATGTTGACCATTTACTGATGCTCCATCACTCCCAGGTTTCTGTGTGGGTGTTTGTGACCTACCAGACCCAGATCAGCCTGCTCTTTGGGAAATAATTGCCATTCACATAGGAAGAGCTAGAAGGTTAGGACAGAAACAATAATAAACCTGGCTAAGTCCTTGTTCCTGCATGCTGGTTCCTGAACTGACATTCCTCATATGTCAATAAATCTGCTTTCTGATTGAGCTGACTTAGTGGTGTTGATACAGAGGAGCTTTGTACGGCAAATGTCAAACCTGAGTAGTTTCATTGACTGGTGTTCAGCCCCCATGGTTCAGGTTGACACCAACAACAATGATTCTTTCTCTAACAAAAGATCGGGACATGCTGAGTCAGTCTGTGTAGTTAAATGGCAAAGCTGTTGGAGACTTTCAATAGAGCGTTATTTTCAACTAATTTCATAGGAGCAAAAATGGGTTTCCATTTAAATTCAGGACTGGTTCCTGACATTCAAAATGGGTTTTATTCTAATTAAACTGTCAAACACATTTGATTTTTTTCCATCAGGACGTCTTGCCTATTGTGTCACTTCGTGAGGTTTGTGTGAAACCAGTATGTGCAGTTTGATCTTGGCTGTGGCCGAGAGTTTTATCTGCTCTTGTTCCCACTATTGTAAGATCTATTAGATAAAGTTAGGGTTCAATTACTGTCTGATTTTCCTTTTCGCATGGGCTTCACTGTCTTTGAACCTTAATATGCTATCAGTCAATCTAACTCATCCTTCAGCGTGCACATTGTTCCAGGCGTCAATGTGGTAATTAAGCCTTGTGATATAGAACATCTTATAGTGCACTGAAAACTTAAATGGGGATTTTTATCTGTGTGTTACTTTGGAGCACACATGTGCATCCCACTTTGCCATGGCTGACATGCACCTTTTCAAAAATGTGAATTGTAGCGTAGAGCTACTATACAGCATGGGGCAAAGTAGATGCCTTATCGAGGCTGCAAGAACTAACTGGTCAGCTTGAGCTGCTTGTGTTTTCTCAGACAAGTTTCAGATAGAGGGTGAAAGCTGTTGGTTGTGAAGAAGCACTCAGTAATCTCACCCTTTTCAGCATCACACATGTAGCACAGCCATTTCTGTTGCTTGCTGTCGTTACCACTCTTTGCCACAATAAATATAAGAGTCTCCTTTTCAGTTTTGAGACAATGCAAACCTGTTGATTAGTGCTCTAGTCAGTTATCTCTAAGTGCTAATAATTAAATTTGGCCAACATGATAAGGCCTAAAAAATGACAGACACTTCCATATCACCTGAGCAAATCATATTATCTAAGAATAGAAACTATAGCAGCCTCCTCAAGACCAGCAGGACCCTGAGGAGACCCATTTATCTGCCAATAAAGGAGCAAAAATGATTATGACCTCTAATTATGTTTCATGGGAGATATCACCACAACATCAGTGGGAATGTACTTGCCGTGCTATATTAAACATTCTGCTTCAATATGAATTATGTATATCACATAAATGTTAAAGTGGAGTAAGTGCCAAGATTAACGCAAATTAAATTAAGCTGGGAAAAAAATGTGTGTATAGTGGAACACTCAATATGTTAAGTTCAGACTTCTCAAAACAAATTCTGCCTGTATTAGTACTAAATATTGTATTCTGCAGTAGAGCCTGCAGTTGAATTTTCCTCAGTGTAAAAATCTTACAAGACTACCAACTGGAGTTTTATTATTTTTGGTGATACAAGAGTGTTTATACATTACCATTAAAAATAAACAACAGAAATGGGTATTTTATTAAAAATAAAGAGTTATGGTAGTCTCTCAAAGTGTAAGATGGTTTTATGTACATGTCAACTCATCCATCTGAATATGGTACAAGGACCAAGATCCCAGCATAAAGTAGACCTCAACAGCACAAATATATAAACGTGTCTTTCATAAATAATTGCTCTGATTTCTTGCACATTTGTGCTTAGTATTACAAAATTGCAACATTCAGATTTTATGAAAAGCCTGTACGTGCTATGTTTGAGTCTATTTCTTGTAAAAGAAAACAAGCACATCCTTGGCCAAGGCACCAACTGCCTGCTACCCACTTACCCCGCAGTGTAAAACTCTCTCTGCAGGCACAACGGTGGCAGGAATAGCAATGTACTGTTTGGCAAGAACATCAAGTCTCTTGAAACATCTTTCCTTTGCTACTAATGAAGTGAATTTTGGTTGGCGATGACGACTTTATGAATAGGCTTTCAGTAAGCAAAATTTAGCGACATAAATGTGTGTACTTAATTTCATGGCAATCCATCCCATAGTTCCACAGACATTTTATGCACATAAACAAACATCAACCACAGGACTGTGCAAAGTCAGACGGCTTCATCTTCTTGGGAGCATGAATATCTGTTTAACATATAATGGCAATCCATATTATTAGATATTTAAGTCTGGACCACAAAAGTGCAGCAGAGTGTTGGAATCTTGATTTGTAATGAACGTAATCACTTACTTCGACAGATTAACATAGAATGCTCTTGAGTTGAGCAAAAACTGGTGTCAATTCAGACATTTCTCACACTTGATACTTCTGGAGTTTTGCAGGGCAGTGACTAGGCGTAGACAATGAAACAAGAACAGCATGTACTAGCGACATTTCATAAATAACAATAGGAACGTCGCTCAAAAGACTACAGTATTTGATAGTTCCACTGAAAGCATTAGACAGAAATGCCATAAAAACAAAAGTAAAACGCAAAATTTAGTTGCATGAACAAAACCTTAATTGTGCTCCCTCCCTAGCTTGTAAACAGCATATCATATCCTTGGTAGATGGAGTCCCTTGACCAGAGGTGGGCAATTAATTTTCATATGGGGCCACATGAGAAACTTTGACGGTTGTTAAGGGCCAGACCAGTACACTTAAAAGCTCTGCTCAATATATATCTCAATAAAAACAGTAAATGAAACAATACAATGATGTACAATGCCCAACTCTTGAATCTCTGCTCTCAGATCCCAAACTCGTTTAAGCACCTTGCCCAGGCTGATCCATCTGACAGCTGTCTGGTAACCAAGGTCACCATGTTCACTATCATCTCCTCCACAAAGACAACAAACTGTCTGTAATTCAATGCTCTTGCCCTGATGAAGTTAACTACTTTAGCTACAACATGAGTCACATGGTTGATTTTTAGCACTGACTTACACAGCACCTCCTGATGTATAATACAATGCAAAAATATCAGTTTCTGTTCTGGGTTTATTTCAGTCACTTTATCTTGCATCCGTTTCAAAAGTCCAACATTTTTCCCTGTCAAATTTGGACAGCCATCAGTTGCAACACCAACTAAATTCTCCCATTTTAGTCCCAGCTTGTTCATGCATGTATTTACCTCAGTGAACAAATCACTCACCGTCGTGGTTCCTTCATTGGCTGCACAGCTGCCAGCTCCTCCGTCATCTCAAAGGTTTTTGTTAGTCCACGTACAAAGATGAGTAACTGGGCTGTGTCACGGACATCACAGCTCTCGTCCAGAGCCGAGGACAAAACGTCAAAATCGTACACTTTGTTGTGCAGCTGAAACTCCAGATTTATGCTCTCCACCCGCCTCGTTACGGTTCGCCTCCAAAGGGTCACATTAACGAACGCTCCTTCTTCTCCGGGCATATAAACGCTGCAGAGTCCACCAGACATTCTTTTATAAACTCTCTATCAGAGAATGGCTTACTGTTTTTGGCGATTTTGTAGGATATTACTAAACTCGTCTTGACTGCTGCATCCCTTGATGTGAGCTTTGGTTAAACAAAAAATCCTTGCTGCTTTAGCAGTTTCTCTAGCAAACCTTCAGACATCCTCCCCGCTCTGTATCAGTCAAATGTTTGTACTTCTCCGCCATGTTTGGTCTCGTAATGTCGATTCAGATTATACACCGCGATCTGTTCTCCACAAACCAGCCCACAGCTTTACCTCTGACTTCAGTGAAGAAATACTTGGAAGTCCATGCCTTGTTAAAAACTCTGCATTCGGAATCAATCTTTCTTTTTTGCCGTTAGCTGACCAACAAACCAATCAGCGCATACGCGAAGTATGGAAAGCACGCGCGAAAAAACGTTAACTTAGCAGATCTTTCAAAATAAAAGCAGTGCAGGCGTATTGTTTGCATGTATTGTGATGAAATACATTTGCATTGGCTTTTAATATTTTCCAGTGACCTCATACGGGCCAGTCAGGGTCATCCGGCGGGCCGGATGTGGCCCGCGGGCCGAAGGATGCCCAGGTCTGACACAGGCGGACCTACCCTGATGGCGACTGTGGCCAGCGTGGATTGGTGGTTGACCTCACAATTTAATTCACGGTCTAAAAACACCCAAGAACCTGTGACTCCCACCGAGAACACCACGCATGCAGGGTTCTCGTTAGATTCACCCTTATCTAAACTGTCTGTAAATTTTTATTTTTATTTTATACTTGATCTCTAACATGCTTTAATTTTTTTTTTATTTCTAGTCCTTTTTTAAAGCTTTTTAGTGTTGTTTTACTTATTGGTTTTAATTAATTTAACTTTTATTATACGTTTTATTTTATCTTTTCCCTTTGCCTGTAGTGGACCTTGAACAACCTCTGTGTATGATTGCTTACTTGTTTTGTTTGTTTTTTTTTTTATTTAATGTATCTCGAGGTAAGATTATTCCTTTATTCTTACTTATGTTTACTGAGGTGTGTAAATGTATTTATTTGTGTGCTTGTGTTAACATCAAAAATTCTGACCTGAGTACTTTGGTAAATGGTAAAGTGGTGTAATTCAAAGTAATGTGGTTAAGTTAAAATTAAAAGTTTTTTCTCCTGGACTTTATAAGAAATAGGTCATTAAAAATTGTCAATAATTATCCCTATCATCTGCAATAAAACATTTTATCATGTCAATTTTTTAGCTATATTACCCAGCCCTAGTAGGGACATCACACTCCAATTTGTTCAACACCCCAGTGTTCCCAGAAAAAAATCACATGGTGTTAGATTAGCGCGAGCAGCACCAGAAGCCATTTTTAGCTGGCTATAACAAGTAGAAAGACAAGAACAGATGAGACACAGCAAGGGGGGCGTGACACAGTTGAGTTGGAAGTACTACTTTAATAAACTCCCACCTGATGTCCCAACCTCAAAACCCTGCACCTTGTTAAAATTCCCAGGCCTCAAGAAAAGTCACCTATGTCTCACTTCATACTTTGCTGTCAGCCAATTACAACGCCTCGCAGCAGCACTGTGACAGAATACAATCAAAGACCACGCACTTACTGTACAATAGGTTCTGAAATTCTGGACATAATTAATATCTCACAGCCTGTCCATTTTGCAGCAGAGTTACTTGAACAGCTCCTTTAATGTGAATTCAGATTTTCTAGTCATTAAACAGTAAACAGGCAGAACATTCCCATGTGTTTAACAATGACATAATTAAACTTTGCTTCTAGAGAGTGAACTCACTGCACTTTCTGAAGATTTTTATTCTTCTGGCTCTTCACATTGGCTAAAGTAAAAACATTACAACAACTAAAGTGGCATAAATCTCTCTGAGAATTTTCCAAAGCATTTGAACTGGACCACCACCACTCAAATGCACTAATTTAGGAGCACATTTTTCTTACAAGCAAAATACAAAACAATTAGAAAATGTAATCACAAAATAGGAGTGTTAATAATCATGCAAGTGAGAACAACTAATATAGTAATTGCCCTCATGTAAGCCTCTTCTCTTTTAATGAGCACCAAGTAGCCTGGGACAATGAATTCAAATTAGACAAAACAATAAAACATTCAAATTGGCATGAAAAGATGTTATTTTTTGTCTTTATCAATTCGTGCGCTCATTCAGACACAGAAATGTTGTTCACTTCCTCTGACTAATTGCCTTGACCAGGCCGGGACCTGCTCTGCTGTAATAACAGGATTTTAAAGGAGCCATTTTCTAAGGGATTATATGGCTGGTTGGTATAACGCACTGCCTTTAGTACATGCTCTTCCTCAATTCAGTTTCATTTAAGAAGGTCAAAATACCTTGGAGAGGCTGGGACCATGGGAATTAAAGCTTTTATACAGTCCACACATCAGGGATTTTAGCTCATCCCTTGATGAAGGTGGTTATATAAACTGACCGTGGAAATATTCAGCAGTGCTGGGTCTCTAATTTCTCCCAAGTCGTTGTGTTACATAAAGATATACATGTATATTGTACTTGATTCACAATGTAAAACTCAAAGTCTCAATGGGCTTTACTGAAGATTACATGGAATTGCACCAGTAGAAAGGGTGAGTGGGTGAGGAGGGGGTCAACATTTGGTCACATTGTAATTTCCAATCAAATCAAAGTTCTTTGTGAAGTTTACTTATGATTAAAGTGGCTATATGGGCATGCTTGTTAAAACTGCACACAATCCCAGTTTGCCCTGAGAGCAGGCAATAATCTTGTCAAAGAAATCCAATTAAAAGCACCTGGATCCTGAGGAAACAGGGGAGACGGGTACCTTTTAAAAAGCTATTTCTGAGAGCCACAGGCTACCAGGGGCTACCAGGGCTCTGCTCTTAATAGTCTGAAGGAGCTGGGGTTCCCTTCTCTGGCAACCAGTACATTGACACGTGCATAAATGCACATACAAGTACACTACTACTATACACACCAACTTCAAATTGCACAGCTATTAAATACTGTAGCAACCTACAAAATCTACACGCTATTTATACGGCATCCAGTTGTCATTCCAAACAACATTCAGCACGGAGTCGAGGACTTATACAACTCGAGATTGAATTCTCCTGTTACGGACATCCCAGTTACATTGCAATTATACTGTGTGACTATTCATTGTCAGCCTGCTGAGTTAATTAGAAGGATTAGCCCAGTTTACACATAATAAAGAATGAAACTTGTAGCATCTGTGGATTTAACCATAAAGACTGTCTGTCCCTACAACGGTCCATATTTTAAGTCCCTCTCCAGTCGTTGATTAAACCCCTAAAAACTCACCTCTGTGTATTAAAATGACATATTTAGAAGTGTTTTCCATGAAATATATCCCTCTCTGCCACAATATGGCTCAGACATGATTACACGGTAGCTTCCACTAGAATGTGTGGATCTATGACATTTGCATCTCTCTCTCAAACCATCCCTTTGCAGCTTACTGCAGCTTGAGCACCTCAGCTCACCTACAACTCTGCTCAAACACTGGAAAACTACTCCACACTAAACAATGGCATGTTGTATAACTGGAGGAACATGTGTTCAAACCAGGAAAATCCATAAGTAGAGCAATACAGAACAGTCCACCTTGCAAGTTGAAAGGGTTGATTCCATCCATTTGGTCCATATGAAACCTGAATAGGTGTATTTGAGACATATACATACATACAAACATTGCACTTTTATGCTATAAATGCTCCATTATGCTGTTGGCTGCTTATTTTTCTCATGGTATGTCCTCCAGGATTTAAAAAACAGTCTTTTTCCTTTATCAATTGACCAGAAATAATATGAAAATGTATAGATTTTTGTCAAAAAAGGTAACACAGTCATATTGTCTTCACTTTACGGTGACAAATTTTATTGTTGTGTTAACAGTAGTCACGCCCCAAATGCCCAATCTAAGTCAAGAAAATCCTGACCTGCACTAAGGTAAAAGCCTGAATTTCTTTAACGCTACTGTCTGTGGCTGCCTATGAACACTGCAAGAAAAGCTAAGTGCTATATAAACCATTGCATATTGTGTAATACTTCATAGCAGGAGATAAAAACAGATTATTCATCTACACAGAACTGCCAATCATTGCACAACATGACTGTAATTGTTACAATTTAAAGCTCTTTTGTTCCTAAGCAAGATGGCCAACCCTTTGACATCTTTAACCAATCAAAAGGAGAGAAAACAGAAAAAAGGTGAACAAAGTGTCAAGGGAAACAGTTATCCCTGGATGAAGTGTTTTCAAAGTAATTGAAGCTGAAATACAATCACGATAGCTACCTCCCGTGTCAGGGTGTCACAGGAGACAGCTAATTGGGGGCAACCCCTTGTACGCCACGCAGCCATTAGGAAGGAGATGGCATTAGAGGATTGGAACAAGTTTAATTGGGTGTGTTGAATATCTTGATAACTTTTGAGGTTTCTGTTCATTCGTGTGATCTCTACATTTCTGGTTATCTGCCAAGAATAACGGGCTCAGTTCAGAGAAGAGGAAGAGCACTCACAGAAAGGTGAAGCAAAAAGGATGTCCATAATTGGCCGCAAATCAAAGCATCTCTTTTAGATTTGCACCTGCTTTTTAAAAAAAAAATAGAATAGGCTGTGATGTCTCCGTCTTTGAAGACAAGCTTGGTTTTCCATTTGGAGCATGGAGTAGTACGTAACTGGATTTGTGACAAATAGGATCAAAACAAAAGACCTGCTGCAAAGCAGATTGCAAATTAGCTTGCGAAACAAAAGATCTGAGGAAAATGATTAAAACTAGTTTTTGTTTACTCTGATCTTGAAAAATGTCTTCATTTGTAATGGAGTTCATGCTAATTACAGCATTCATATTATGCTAGTTGGAAGAAAAGCATGAAAGCAGGGCAGTTAATTGCATGGTGGCTATAGAAAAAAAGAGTTAATATTTCAGAAAGCCTTGCCATCCCTACCTGTGATATTTTATTATAAACAATGTTTTTCTCCCCTGGTATACAGCCTTTAGTGTAGAAGCCGACCTGAATTTATTCAACATCTTGTACAGAGTATGAAGGGAAATTACTTTCTGTGACGTGATGGTGTCTTCCTCCACAACTGTCAAACCTGAAAAGTAAAACCATTTCACAGGAAAGGGAATACTCTCACACATTTCCTAAAAGACCTGAGCGAGACAGAAAGAGGGAGGAAGAGAGAGAAGGGGGATGCACTGGTTTCCATAGCAATTGCTGGCACTGTCACATGGTTACCTAGGAACTAGTCCTGTGATGCTGTGCAATTTATTTGTTTATGTTTGGCGTGTCTCCAGCTGTCACTTGCATAGAACAAAGCCATACCTTCTATTTCATTTCTGACACATAAACACCTGTCAGTGTAATCTCAACGGTCAGAGTTCGAGAGATTTCAAGTGTGCAATGCGCGGCAGAGGGGGGGTGGGGGGCTCCAGCTTATCTCACTTCATTTGTCTGAGACCATAATTACATCCCAACGTGTATCAAACACTGGGTCACATGCAGGTCAAGAGGACCGCACGCACGCACGCACGCACGCACGCACGCACGCACGCACGCACGCACGCGCGCGCGCACACACACACACACACACACACACACACACACACATTAGCCATGATGCTCCATTTGGTGCAGGCAGATCAATGCTCAGTGGATGTGTATAACAGGCAGTAAAAGCAAGAGCTTCGCGGGTCATGCTGAATGAAGATTAAATGCAAGAGCCGTCTTGCAAGTAATTTATGTAAATATAAAGTATTCTTCAAAGCTTTAGTTTCACCTTTGATGAAGACAACCAAATGCTCCATTTGTCTGAGAGCATTATCTATTTTTTTCCCACAATCTGATTACCAGTGATGAGGAATGATTCATTACAAGCAGCAAGATTACAATAATCACATTACAAAATATCTGAACCTCTGATCAGATATAGATACTGATGTGAAACTCAGACTAATTACATGTCTGCTCAGAAACATGTCCTAATGATAAAATATATTTTAACTGCCATACTGTAGATGAAAATGCACATGCAGACAACTTGAAACTAATTTCACACACAGAGCTACTGACACTGCTTATGATAACATTAATCTCTGATGAATTTTTAAACACCAATACGGCTGAATTGGATGAAAATTCATTATTGAGTTGGAATAATTCACTGGGTTGTAATACAATTTTGGAAAATAATCCATGAATTACAATTTTATTAAATAGCTTCCTCAATTCTGGTGAGCAGTGCTACAGCTGAATATAATATTTTGTAAAAACTGTCAGCCTCATCACAGTTATAAATACGGACAGTGTGAGCAAGTGAGAGAATTAAGTACATTCACATGACAGCAAGGGTGTAAGAGTGCTGACAGGGTGACTAGAGGCTCGGAGCTCATCTGCCAAATGAGAACACAGCCTTGATTAAACCCTCAACCCCTGTGATTACCTAAAACCCACCCTTCTTCTAATCAGAGATCACTGCAATCAACAGTCTCTACAGGCTGCTAAAACATGACTAGACAAATGTTATTTTCAATTTTGAAAGAGAATCTCCATTACAGGTGATTATGACACAGCAATCGCCATTAAGCTGCAAAAAAGTTTGTGTAAGATCTTTAAAGCATTTCTGTTAATTCTTCAACACCTTGCTACAAACTAAATGGCCCTTTGATAAAAGGTTAACAGATACAGCTGTATGTTAATCTGTGTCAGTCTTACTTTCTCCTTCCATTCGCCATAACCCTACAGTGCCCCCTGCTGTTCTGGAAAGTACATTGCATTATAATGAGGATACTCTATTAATGACACAAGTGATGACAAAATGATTCTATTTTATAAAGTATTTCCCGAAAATATAGTCAGTGACATTCAGAAAGTAGTTTTCAGTTCATATAGCTCACAAATATGAAAACAGCTGAGAGTGAGGACAAGAAGGCTGCTGATATAGAGGTCATGAGAAATATCTAAAAAGTAACTGATTCTGAAGATCGGAAATGGAGCTGACTGCTTTTTTAAACTGAAAATTTAAGGCATTTTCAGGCCAACAACTTAACAGTTAGAAGTGCTACATTTTTTCAGTATTACTTTAGTTTAAAATACACTCAAGTAGACAAAATACAGTTCTGTTTTAGTAAATTAAATCTTTATTTGAACACTGGATCTGAAACTTAGAAATGAACATCATGCTTGTTTGGAAATGTCTACATTACAGGAAGATTTTCCTACATTTCTTATGTAAATTTTGCCAGATTATCAAAGGTAAAATAAAAGGTGTCAATCTGTCAAAGTGAATTTCCAAATAAAATTGCCTTGAATAAAAAAAGCATCTTTAATTACTAAATTCTTGATATATTTAATGGGTCAATCCTATCTATTTTTATGACATGGAGAAAACACTAGGAAACAATAGTTGTGATAGAAAAATAGGAGAAAATGCAATATTGTACAAGGTCTGTATCACATTGGAGAAACCTAGATTTCAAGCACTTAACAGGAGAACACATTTAAAAGGCCTTTTTTTGTATTTCATGTTAAATCTTAAAAGCCATTCCTAATGAAAGTCTTCCCTGGATTTGTTAACAATAATGTCAAGTCTCCTCAGAGAACAGCAAAAATGACATCTATGGACTATGTTTCAAGTCATCAAGGTGGGTTGAAGTTTTTAAATAGCAATAATCACACCTCAAATACACCTCATAGGCTAACACAGTGCCACTAGAAAAGGACAAATCACTTTATTAACTGAGGGGCGAGTTCCAATATGTGCATACTTCTCTGAAAAGTCAGTTTAAAGTTAAACTGCTGTCATGGCATGATTGTTGCAGGTTAAGAAAGCCTGTTCATCTCCTCAGTCAGCTGCTGATCAAGGTGTCAATCAACATCAACAGATGTAAATATTTAATTATTTGTGTGTTTGAGCAATTGATAGTGTGGCTTGGGCTGGATGAGACTAAACATGTCCAAACAAGTTCAGAAATGAGGAAGTTGTGAGACTACATTTAATAAATAGGATGCCAGAGTGACACTGGTACTAAAATGATGATTTCACTCATTGTGCATACCATACTGAGCATCTTCAGCTCAGAATATTCTATGAACAGACTATAATCTATTTGTTTTGTTTATGTTTTATAATCAATTAAAAGGTAATTTTAAAAAATAGTTCTGGAACCATTTATCTGTCTTACCACCATTTATTTGGGCTACTGTGAGATTTTATGGCGAAACTTTTTTCCCCACACCAGCACCTGAATATCTTCTCTTGCACTATATAAAGGGTCGGTCACTCAAATTACTGATAAAAAATTTTATTTATGAAAATAAATATTTATATTTGAAAATCTTTACATAAAGTTTTCTAAATGTAAATAATATAAATGAAACTCATTTCAAGGCACACGGTTTGAGAACCACTGGTCTGGCTGGTAGCTGTCACTATCATGTTTATGTGGAACACAGACTAAGCAAAAGAGGAAATGGAATGACATTACTTCTAATAATAAAAACAACATTATTTCTTTACACCTCATCAGTCTCCTTAGAGGCCATCAAAAAAACCATTGCTGACTATTCTGTGCTATAAACTATCAATACAGTTAAAAAAAAAAAAACTCTAAAGACTTTCTGCTTTACAACTAATCAGTCTCTATAGAGACCATCAAAAATTGCCATTGCTGACTATATTTCAAGTCATCAAGGCAGGCACTGGGTTAAAGTTTTCAACCAGCAATAATCACACCTCGGATAAACCTCATAGATTACGATACTGCCACTGCGAAAGGATGGATACTGCAAAGTACTGAGAGGAAGTCTCTGATATGTACATACATGATTGCAAAAGAAACCAGTCAGGCCACAATAATGTCACTGTAACTATAATATTGTTTGGGGCAGAAAAGCCAGCTAAAATGTGATGAAATAGACTGAAATTGCTGTTGTCGTAGGGTGAGGTAATTTTATTGAGTTTCCAGATCTGGTACTAATCATAGATGTGCCTGGGATGCTTGTGAACAATAATAATTAAGTGAAATGCTTCACAAATTAGTTTTAAAAAGTAAACATAGCAACATCTACAGCAGACATGTATACATATCTCAATAGAATACAATAGAATTTCATCAAAAATGAATCAACTGGTGGAAAGATAACACAAAAAGCTCTAAATACACTTGTTTCAAGAATACAAACATTACTTATAATTTATGTCATTGTTAATAGTGGAGTTTATCACAAACTGCAAGCAGTTAAAATGTGTTGACATCTATGATGCAAGCACTTCGTCCTTATCATACATTTTTTTCTACAACTTTATCAGTCTCCTTAGAGACCGTCAAAAATTGCCATTGCCGACTATATTTCAAGTCGTCAAGGCGGGGTATTGGGTAAAGTTTTCAACTAGCAATAATCGCGCCTCGGATAAACCTCATAGGCTACGATACTGCCACTGCGCAAAGATAGCAATCACTGTCAACAGACAGGGGAGTCTCTCCGAGCAGCACTCCTCTCTGTCAGGGTTTTAACTGGTCGTCATTAGGACGCTAAAATCATGTCGAAATATATCCAACTGAATCCCTACTGATGAACTTAATATAATTACTGCCACGCAAGCAAGGAAAGATCGATAATATAAAACTCAGATACACTTTAAATGCTATATTCATACAGTCGCTATACGAAGCATTGATTGATGTAATTTTGTGGAACAGTCATGTAGTAACTCGTAATCAATACGAATAAAGGCAGGGACAAACAAGCCAACACTAAACTCACCCACAGTGATAAGTAAAGACACAGCACAGCATTAAATAGAGACGCAAAGAAGTTATGAAGTTATATTCGGAAATGACGTACCATCCTGTGCGTCTCTGTTTAATGTCCCCTAAACCCACTCGCGTAGACGAAGTAGTTTTGACCGGGCTATTTAAAACATGTAACTAAACAGAAAATGGGGAGAGTATGTAGAGAAAGAAATACTCAAATTAATTGACGTGAATAAAAAGTATGACTTGTCAAAACACTATAATGCATCATACAGACAAAAACTAAAGCAGTCCCTTTTAGGTTAAAACGGTATATTAGCGGACTGCAATACAGTTGCACTATAATACATAAGCGACTTCAAAAAGTATTCACCAGCAAGCGAATACCTCTAAGTACAACAGTTGCATCAGACAACTTATTTTGACATTTAATCAGTCTCCGTAGAGACCGGCAAAAATTGCCATTGCTGATTATATTTCAAATCATGAAGGCGGGTATTGGGTTAAAGTTTTCAACCAGCAATAATCGCACCTCAGATTAACCTCATAGGTTACGATATTGCCATTGCGAAAGAATGGATTGTAACAAAGCCTGAGAGGGAGTCTCTAATCTGTACATAGCCCTCTGCTAGGGTTTAAACACTGCAGAGTGACTGTAAAGGAAACCAGTCAGGCTACACCCAGGTCACAGACAGGGTGTGGCCTAAACTGGATGAGACTCAAGAAGGCTCTGGGCATCCGAGGACATAGTGTTTAATGAAAAGTCTCAGGCCTAAGTCTTTTTTTCTTCACAAAAGAAGGAATAATTTACAAAAAAAAAACTTTTCAGGGCTGGTCTATTTAAAGGGTCAGACACTCAAATTACTGGTACATCTAATTTATGAAAGTATTTCCAATAAACATCTCTACAATTGATTCTACCAATGTAAACTGTTTAAATAAAACTAATTCTTAGACAGTTTGAGAACCACTGGTCTTGCTGCCTACTCTCAATTGTGATGATTATGTAGAACATGACTTTGCAGAAAGCGCAGTGTCTCATATTTTATATTAATTTTACCCTGAAATAACTTGAAAACAGCACAGCTATCAGACTATAATACAGCCCAAAGTTTATCAAGACCTTGACAACACCACTGATGGAAAAAAATTTTACTTTTCAAGTTACTGACACATCATCAATAGCTTTGTTTAAAAAAATCTCAAATATTTTCTTTTTCACAATTTATCAGTCTCTGTAGAGACTGTCAAAAATTGCCATTGCTGACTATATTTCAAGTCATCAAGGCGGGCATTGGATTAAAGTTTTCAACCAGCAATAATCACACCTCGGCTAAACCTCATAGGTTACAATACTGCCACTACGAAAGGATGACTACTTCAAAGTACTGAGAGGTAGTCTCTAATGTGTACATACCCCTCTGCTAGGGTTTAACACTGCAGCATGACTGTAAAGGAAACCAGTCAGGCAGCAGACAGGGTGTGGCCTTGGCTTGATGAGATGAACAATGAAAGCTCAGATAACAAGTAGTTATCAGACTTCATCCAGTGAGGAGAAGACCAGGTAACACCACTTGATTTTGAATAATTACTTTACTCACTGTCGCACAGTGGTGTTGTTGGGCCTGGGCATGTGTCAATATAACCCTGACTGTTTAATAAATAGCCCCAGGCCTAAATCTTTTCTTGTTTATTTCTTCTGCCTTTTTTAACAAAAGAAGGAATAATGCACAAAACAACTATCCAAGACTTGACTTTTAAGGGGTTGGTCACTCAAATTACTGTTACATTCAATTAATGAAACAAGTATTTCCAATACACACCTTGCATTTGATTCTACCAATTTAAACCATTTAAATAAGACTAATTCCAAGACACAAACTACATAGACCACTGGTCTTCCTGCCTGCTCTGACTGTAATGTTTATGTGGAACATGGCCTGACTATAAAAGAAAGTGGGATGACCTTACTTTGTAGAAAGCACATCTGATTATTTTATATTCATTTTAACCTGAAATTACTTGAAAATTGTACAATTATCAGACTTTAATACAGGCCGTAATTTATCAAGACCTTGACAGCACCGTTGATGGAGGATCTTGTTCAAGTCATTAACACACAGTTTCTTTGTTTGAAAGCCTTTTATGCTTTAAACAACTTATACAGTAAAAGTATTCCAAAAATCTTTCCTTTACAATATGTCAGTCTCCTTAAAGACCAGCAGCTGGATGAGACAAAAGATGAAAACATAGAAATTAGGCAGTTGCCAGACTTCATTCAATGCGGAGGAGGAGGTCAGGTAACACCACTTGATTTTGAATAATTACTTCACACACTGTCACAGAGTGGTGTTGTTTGGCCGGGGCATCTGATGACACACTGTTCAATAAATAGTTTGAGGCCTAGCTCTGTGCTTTTGTCTTTATTGTTTTTTCTTTTACACAAAAGTAGGAATAATACATAAAACAACTATTTAAGACCTGACCATTTAAGAGGTTGGTCACTTAAATTACTGTTACATTCAATTTATGAAAACAAGTATTTCCAATGCATAACTTTACATTTGATACTGCCAATGTAAACCGTTTAAATGAGATTAATTCTGAGAGACAAAGTCTGAGAAACGCTTCTCTCACTGGGATCTTGATGTAGACCATGGAGTAAGCATAAAACAAAGTGGGGTGACCTTACTTTGCAGAGAGCAGTTTGACATTTACTTTACTCTGAAAAAACATGAAAATAGTGCAGTTATCAGACTGTAGCCCCAGGCTTATCTAGACCTTGACAACACTATTGATGGAGAATTCTAATTTTCAGGTCACTAACACACATTGCAGCACCTATGTTTAAAAGCTTTTAATGTTTTTACTATAAACATCTTTTCTCTAGACAACTTATCAGTCTCTGTAGAGACCGTCAAAAATTGTCATTGCTGACTATATTTTAAATCATCTAGGTGGGCATTGGGTTAAAGTTTTCAACCAGCAATAATCACACCTCGGATAAACCTCATAGGTTACGATACTGCCACCGCGAAAGGATGAATACTGCAAAGTACTGAGAGGGAGTCTCTAAAATGTACATACCTGTCTACTAGGTTTTAACACTGCAGAATGATTGCAAAAGAAACCAGTCAGGCTACAATAATGTCATTGTAACTATAATATTGCCAACTAAAATGTGATGAAATTGCTGTTGTCACAGGGTGATGTAATTTTATTGAATTTCCAGATCTGGTACTAATCATAGATGTGCCTGGGATGCTTGTGAACAATAATAACTAAGTGAAATGCTTCACAAATTAGTTTTAAAAAGTAAACATAGCAACATCTACAACAGACATGTATACATATCTCAATAGAATACAACAGAAATTCATCAAAAATGAATCAACTGCTGGAAAGAAAACACAAAAAACTAAATACACTTGTTTCAAGAATACAAACATTACTTATAATTTGTTTCATTGTCAATAGTGGAGTTTATCACAAAGAGTTACAATGTGTTGATATCTACTATGTAAGCGCTTTATTCATACTTTAAATTTCTTTTGCACAACTGTATCAGTCTCCTTAGAGACCGTCAAAAATTGCCATTGTCGACTATATTTCAAGTCGTCAAGGCGGGGTATTGGGTAAAGTTTTCAACTAGCAATAATCGCGCCTCGGATAAACCTCATAGGCTACGATACTGCCACTGCGCAAAGATAGCAATCACTGTCAACAGACAGGGGAGTCTCTCCGAGCAGCACTCCTCTCTGTCAGGGTTTTAACTGGTCGTCATTAGGACGCTAAAATCATGTCGAAATATATCCAACTGTATCCCTACTGATGAACTTAATATAATTACTGCCACGCAAGCAAGGAAAGATCGATAATATAAAACTCAGATACACTTTAAATGCTATATTCATACAGTCGCTATACGAAGCATCGATTGATGTAATTTTGTGGAACAGTCATGTAGTAACTCGTAATCAATACGAATAAAGGCAGGGACAAACAAGCCAACACTAAACTCACCCACAGTGATAAGTAAAGACACAGCACAGCATTAAATAGAGACGCAAAGAAGTTATGAAGTTATATTCGGAAATGACGTACCATCCTGTGCGTCTCTGTTTAATGTCCCCTAAACCCACTCGCGTAGACGAAGTAGTTTTGACCGGGCTATTTAAAACATGTAACTAAACAGAAAATGGGGAGAGTATGTAGAGAAAGAAATACTCAAATTAATTGACGTGAATAAAAAGTATGACTTGTCAAAACACTATAATGCATCATACAGACAAAAACTAAAGCAGTCCCTTTTAGGTTAAAACGGTATATTAGCGGACTGCAATACAGTTGCACTATAATACATAAGCGACTTAAAAAAAAGTATTCACCAGCAAACGAATATCTGTAAGTGCAACAGGTGCAGGATACGTTTTATTTTGACATTCAATCAGTCTCCACAGAGACCGGCAAAAATTGCCATTGCTGACTATATTTCAAGTCATTAAGGCGGGTATTGGGTTAAAGTTTTCAACCAGCAATAATCGCACCTCAGATTAACCTCATAGATTACGATATTGCCACTGCGAAAGAATGGATTTTAACAAAGCCTGAGAGGGAGTCTCTAATCTGTACATAGCCCTCTGCTAGGGTTTAAACACTGCAGAGTGACTGTAAAGGAAACCAGTCAGGCTACACCCAGGTCACAGACAGGGTGTGGCCTAAACTGGATGAGACTCAAGAAGGCTCTGGTCATCCGAGGACATAGTGTTTAATGAATAGTCTCTGTAAAGGAAACCAGTCAGGCAGCATTAACGTTTGATAAAGAAAAGCCAGTTAGCATGCCGAAATCAGATGCTACAAATTAAACACGATATAAAACAGATTATTCGGTAAATATACTTGTTCTAAGAACACTCAAATACTACTTTAGCATCTGCTAGAGATAAATACTCGCTGTCTCTGAGGAAAACTATAACTATCAATGTCCTTGCGACAACAAAAAGCAAAACTGTCATTGTAAAATACATACCTCACAGCAACTACACTCGAAGCGTTAAGCAGTCTACTGTATTTTCGTAAACATACAAATCAGTCTCCTTAGAGACCGTCAAAAATTGCCATTGCCGACTATATTTCAAGTCGTCAAGGCGGGGTATTGGGTAAAGTTTTCAACTAGCAATAATCGCGCCTCGGATAAACCTCATAGGCTACGATACTGCCACTGCGCAAAGCTGATTTGAAGTCAGTGAGGGCGGGGGGTGTCCTTCTGCTACATACAATCCTCAGTAATGGTACACTTTTATCAGCTGAAGACAAAACATACGGCATTTAGAGCACAATCTAAAACGTACATTCAACCAACGCCGCCGATCGCTGAAATTTGCTCATTTTTAAGTTTAAATGTATTTTAAACTGTCGCCGTGACGCAAAGCATCATGGGAGCTCCCACAGTCTTTTGTCATATCCGCCCCGCCTCTATATATACGTTTATTCCTTTTAAAACTGTCTGTTTGTATCATACTGTACGGAGATTTTGCAAAACAGTCCATAAGACACCTAATATGAAATCCAAACATTTAATAAAGTCGGATTGTGAGAGTCGCCAGTCTACGGTGGCTCATTTGACTGAATCGCGAATTACTGTATAGGAGGGTTTACATTTCCTTAAGGGAAATTAAGTATTATAGTGCTACAAAATAAGAAAATGCGTTAGTCTAATAATAATAAATAGGATTTTTTTAATCTCAGAAATTTCATTCGAAAAAGAGCATTTTCAACGTCCCGGAAGACTAATTCCTGTTCACCAGGTTTGGACATGGCTATGCTACCGAGCCTCCACCAGATGTCAGTGCAGGCGAGGCTAAACCATACAGTCTATGGGCTAAACCTGCTCTGGTTTGCCGAGAAGGCCTCAAATTTAATGTTTTACAAACAGCATATGGTATGTGTACGAAGCACCGAAGAAAACGTTAGCAGTTATACAGCATGTAATGGTTCATAACGTTTACATAACTGAAGCCATTAGCACGATTAAAGTAATGGCGCCTAACTGGCTGAACACGATTTATCACCGTCTGGACACGATTAAAATTATAAGAGCTGATGATACAGCGAAGACACCACTTTAGTTGAATATATTCTAGCATGTACTGATGTTATACCGTGAAAACGCAAGCTTGTCCCTCCAACTATCGTCCTTTTTGATACAATTATTAAGCTAATGGGGAGGAAAACTTTTCTCACCTGCTCACTTCTGCTTGAAAAACTTTCAGGAGGAAAAACTTGAGAAATGTTCCAAGTGTAATGTTCCAAACACAAATAAATAAATCCAAATGGGGCACAGAGGATGAAGTAATTTCCACCTGGTCAATCAGCACCTGTAAGAAGTTGCTCTGCTCTCTGGTGATGTTAGCCCAGAGTAAAAAATGGCCGGACAGGAAATTGATTAAACAACTTGTAGTTTCCGTATTTTAACTATGCGTGTATGTAATGGATTACCTTTCAGAATTTGCCCTAAACAAATTTCATGTCCAAGCCCATTCATTTTCCACTGGGCCAGAGACGATTTTAGACTGTCAGCTCTGGAAGCACGTGGCTTTGAATAGTTAATGTCCCCGAAAAAGGCTCTAAACAGGTAAGTTGCACTATTGTCAGCAGCTGTGACTGGTTTTTAGGAATTATTTAGGCATTCGCCTGTTAAATCACCTGCATCCCGTCCCCTCATTTTAATATATAACTGTTTTCTAAAAGTTGTGTGTGTTTTAGAGAAAATAAATAGGACAAAGTCAACACAGAATCCTGACCAGATTAATAAGCACAGTTCTGCACGAAAGGGATGCAAAAGCTTCTCTTTGCAGAGCACAGGCTTGGGGACAAAGACCATAAATTCTTGGGCATATTTGATCACTGGTGTGGATCTCTAGGGATTAACTACTAAGCCTCTGAGTTGAAGAGGGATACAATGAGTCTGCAATGGCATTCATTAATTAAAAAATAATAGGAGAGATTTAAAATCCTCTCCGAGTCAGCCACCCGAGGTAAGGACACTAAAATGAGGCTTGTCTCTTATTGTACATGTGTTTTGGTCAGGCTGTAAGCCCTTAGTAATGGTATGCACTTGCAGACTGTGCATAGAACACAAACTGTAATTTCACCGTGTGGATATTAGAAGCCTTTTCACTTGTTGTGAAGCTTCAGTGGGATAATGCAGGTGCTTCTGGGTGCTCAGCAGATAAGCATTGGCGTGCCAGGTGTTAAAGCTGCCTGGGCTGACACATTAGACAGGGATTTGCTCCTGCCAGAATGTCAGGCCAATGAGGCTCATAGAGGTAGGCTTGGATCACTGTCAGGGACAGGTAAGTACGCAGATAAGGGGATTACACCATGTTTGCGCTAGGTAATCTCAAATGAATCCTGTCAGCCTCTGTTTCATCCTCACCTGGAAAGCTCAAATTTCTCTCTTCTCAACCCAAGGAACATACTACACGGACAAAGTTCAATTCACAAGATGATCCTTTTAACCTGGCTTAAAGCGAATTTGAGGACACATTGGTTTATGGTCATTTAACAACTGTGACAGTAATAATCTCCTGTAATTCTCTGAGGCACCTGACTACTTTTGTGTATTAGTATATTCCTTTTTATCACCTGTTCTGCCTAGTCAAGTGATGTGTGGGTTTTATAATCACCAGGGCCATGGCAGAAATGAGATCTGGTTCGGTGGTCCCTCACTTGCAAGGTTTAAACTTGACCTGTTGAACAAACAGGACTCTGTGAGAGTAACTGAAAGTCTCTTTGGACCGTGGCCTTCCCCGCTGGTAGACAGAGTGATGAAAATAGAGTGTAACAGATGGCTTAGCTGTTTCGGCCATTCAGCACAGGCTGCTGGACAGCCTACATAATACCATGACATCCAAAGGGGGCTCAGTGGACAGCCCTCAGTCTTCAATATGCCAAGAGCTAATTTCCCCCTGAACCATCAATCACAGCACTCATATAAGAAAGGAGGAAAAACAATGTCATACTCAGGTCATGATCTAACCCATCTTATATGCAGTACAGCAGCTCATAGTAGTTTCAGTAAGACTGTGGAAATGAAAGTTTGTCAGTTAAATCCAGAGCTTGTGTGTGTGCCAGCATGGCTGATGCAGCTTTCTCCCTGTAATCACACATTTACAGACCTTTGCAAGGACCACAGCCTCTTTCAGTTTCTGATTAGTGACTCAATAAGACATGGCTGACACATGATTTTAAAAGCAGGTGCATGCAAACAGGAGTGTTTGTGCATTTGTTTACCTCGACATGAGTGTAGCGGGACGTACAGGGGCCTTTGTGTAATCTGGTCTACATCACATCAGCCTGGTTAAAGACATTTATTGATGCTGAAAGTCCCTCTGTTCCCTCAGACTGGGGCCACCTGGACAATACAGGATGAGCCGGGCAAACTGTGATTAGATTGTGTTACGAGCAGAGAGAGGAAAACAATGACATTTTTCTTGGGTAAAATGACAGCTCAGGCAGCATAAAGGGACATCTGATAAGAGAAGACAAATGTCGCTCATGGCTCCTTTTAGCTTCCACCTAAACTTCAAGGTCAAAGCCACATATTCAGTATTTTACTTTCGGTGGCACAAAGCAGCAGAACATTTATACAGTATATGTCTACATATTAATTCTACAAGTCTGTGATATACTTTATACCCAAGCAGCATTTTTGTAATTCAATCTCCTAATTCAGATATTTTCTCTTTCTTTCCCTCTGACTGCTACACACATGCAGAACCAGACACACAATCTTGCAGACTGTTCACACCAACCCACACGCTGCTGCCACCCTGCTATTCCCAGCTTGTGGCTATTCCCAGACTGAGTCAGAACAGCACCATAAGCCTGTCTGTCCGTTTCATGCCAAACCTGATGTCTCCCTGTCGCACGTGCCTTTGTGAAGGAAGTGAGGTCTGCATACAGTTAGCGTAGCACGGTTACTCACACATCTCAGCCCTCCCTACGTGATTACTTATGAGTCATATTGACAGCTGGAGGTGCACTTTGCTAGGTCAGGAAGCCATTCATTTCAGAGTGTTGCCTACGCTTTAAATAACCCTCCCCTATCTCCCCGTTGAGTCTTTCTTCACACCTTTATCACGCACCACCATGACAAGTTCCTGTGTCTGTGAACCGCTCCATCTGTTGTCTCTGCCACTACCGTATATGTGGCAACCTTCACCTGGTGATACAAGAAATGACAAGACTGATACATACTGACAGTACAGTTACATAGCAAGGGCATAGTCATGAGAGTGTGTAGAATAAGATTTACCTGATTCTGTACTGAACTGGCTAACAGCCGCATAAACACAGCACAGTCAGCAACTCATTCAACCTCCTCTATTAAAAATGAATGCTGTAGTGCATTTTTTTTTTTAAATGTAAGCCAAGGTCAAGTGATATATATTATTTACCCAATAGCATGTAATTAACAGAGCATCCTCTATGCAAGTCCAATGTTTCCTAGTGTGACATAAATTCACAATAATTACACCATCTGTATGAGTGAAAAAAAACAGCATACCCATATAATTAACCAAGACTTGCTAAATGCAAATTATTTACTGTAATCACAAAGAAAAAAAATCCAGATAAAACACACGTGAAACATATGTATGGTACCAGATCTGCTAAGTGACACACAAATGTGGGAACAGGGTCAAAAACAAGGTGCTAATATTATATTTGTTAATAATTAACCACTTGTTAATTAGTGTTGTTGTACTGGACTGCAGATTGTATTGTTTTTCTATTTGTGCAAATGAGTGTTAACTGAGGACATTTTGGACTGTCCTCATATTTTTATGCCCTTTTAATCCTTAGATGCACGAGTGATTGGACCCTACACTCTTCCATAAGTGGGTCAAAAATGACCTGTATAAGAATCAATGTGTTTTTATGCCATTTTGGTTAAGAATAATAATTTGTATTGTTTGTTTGTATTACAATTTTGTCCACACAATAATGATTTCATGTTTGAAATATGTTTATTTTTCACTTTATATTTTGAACATTCTGATAATTGAAAAAGAAGAATATTACACAGAACCGCAGTAGAAGAATCTCAACAACCATTTTGTTGACATTTTTCCACTCTTTTCCTCTATCTGTTGCTACTCTCCATCCCTTCATGTTTGTGCACTGCATCACCTCTTGTATGATATTATCATCAATAAAGAGCTTGGGATACTAATACAAATATTACAAAAGTATAAAACATAGCTTAAACATTTAAATGGAAGGATACTGAAAACATGTTTCTTGAGGAATAGCTGGAAAATGAAATGATAAAAACTTTTCATTACACAGATATTGCAAGAAAAAAACCTCATCAGGTCATTTTTGACCCACTTATGCATCTGAGAGTTAAAGAGCTGTTTGAGGTGAGGGTTAAGATGTGGTTTTGGGAAAATGGCTGGAAATAGGTTTGAGTTAGGGAAAGAGTTGATCTCATACAAATGCGTCTCTGCGTGTGTGTGTGTGTGTGTGTGTGTGTTTGTGTGTGTGTAATTTAATTTCCCCTAATTGGACCCTGATGTATAAACAGAATAAATGGCTATACAGTGAAACACAGTTGTAATAGGATGTTAAGGAACGCTAGAACTGACAGTACACTGCATTACACTGACAAATCATGCACAATTTTAAAAAAAGCTATACAATTACAGTATAAACCACTGCAATATTTATATTCTACTTAAAGAAGCTAGCTAGGGAGGACTTAAATTGTTACACTCCTGTTTGTTAATGAGCTTATGAGACAGTACAAGCTGCGGCCAACAGAGGGCAATCTGTCCACATGGCAGACAGGCTGAACTATGAACCTTGAATGTGATATGACCACTACATCATTATGGACAACTGAAATACGGCATCATAAATTAGGTTGTATAATATGTTGATAGTCAAACGCTTTACAGGCCGGGCCAGCTAAGGGACTCTGCATGACAAATGGTAGTGTTTGACACCAGCATGATAACAGATCATCACTATTCAAGCAACATAAAGGCAAGCTGCAGGAAGGTATAGGCGCATTGATCAAAATGTCATCACAGTCAGCCTATCTAGTAGAACAAAGTGAACTTCTATTCCACTTTAGTGAATTTAGAGAGCCTTGACTTGGCCTTCCCTTACAACCAAGTTCCCCTGGGCTGGCATGTTCGAAGACTCAGCAGCCTATTACTCTTTAGACAAACCGATCTGGACATATTGAACTCAGACCCACAACAACCCGGCACTACCCCGCCACTTTCCACTCTCCCAGTTCTACGTGTGATTGGGGAGTGTTTGTCTCTCTCACTCTATCTCTGGGTGTGTGTTTGCCTGACACTTGTCTGGCTTGGCCTACTTTCTTCTTGATCTCATCAGTCAATGTGAGGACCTGTGAAGGCCATCTCCCCATCTTGCTCTGTGAATCTCTGCCAGCGCTGTGCCTGTGTCAGCAGTTAGGGACTGACTCACACCCACGCAGTCTCCAATCTTTGCTCCGGGAGCCGCTGGGCAAAGGCAGCACATCTCCCTCATTCAACAGACAGCCTCATTTACATGCCCATAAATCACTCACAAAACTGACACCCAGCCACACAACAAGGCGTGACACGGAGTCACAAAACTCAGTGTGCCGAATTGCAGCGTTATGTGATAGTAGGCTCGAAGAGAAAGAGGAGCTATTTGTAAAGCCTCTTGGGTGACGATAGAGCCAATCAAGCTTGAGCAGTACTTAAACACATATGGCCCATATCTGAAATCAATGCTACTTTAAGCCCCTCGCTGCCTGAATGTGTCAAGATTCTGTGAAGTTCAGACTAAAAGAGACCGAGACATATGGCCGATTTAGAGGTTGTTACATATTCACGGGGCAATGAAAGATTGTTGCACTTTCGAAAACTTAGCTAGATTTAAGAGCTAGAAAATTATACATCTTGTGATTAACGATTCAACAGCTCAAGGTAGAGCGAGCACACCAATAATTTGTGTCATAATGACTACTAATACGGCTCTTGTAAGGACATAGGCAAATGGGGCTCAGTGAAATATAAATAAAGGAGGAGTGGCTGCTTCAGAAAATATATTTATACCCAGCAGTATCCCCAGATTCCCTTTCCACATTAATCTGTGTTCATTTGTGTGGAATACCAATGGTTTATTTATGTTTTGTTTTGTTGTTTATTTAACAGGAAAAGCGCAATTAACATCATTACACTCAGTCACTTAAAATATAACAGACATGCTGCACGTAGAGTTTGTAGTGACAGCTAATTTACAATTACTGTCAGTTCGGTTTAAAGGTAGCTGACACCCCAAAGCAGCAGGAATGGAAACTTGTAGGGTGATGCTCAACAAATGGTAACTCAACAGCAACGCATCTCTCCCTGGAAAACTAACAGACCTCCCTGTCAACAGCTTTCACTGGGAGCTGGTGTATATCTGTCCAACACAATATATGGCAGGAGCTGTCCACAGTGATGTCTGTTGATTTTCCTGAGTAAACGTGATATTTCTGGAGAGGCACACAATGCAAGATGTATTTTCAAAT